>NC_134355.1:342030200-342303953 GCF_048569485.1 Anomaloglossus baeobatrachus | reverse complement strand
TGACCTAACAGCAGACAAGAGTAGCCGGATGAATTCTGAAGTGTACCGGGATATACTTTCAGCCCAGATTCAGCCAAATGCAACAAAGTTGATCGGACGGCGCTTCATAGTACAGATGGACAATGACCCCAAGCATACAGCCAAAGCTACCCAGGAGTTCATGAGTGCTAAAAAGTGGAACATTCTGCAATGGCCAAGTCAATCACCAGATCTTAACCCAATTGAGCATGCATTTCACTTGCTCAAATCCAGACTTAAGACGGAAAGACCCACAAACAAGCAAGACCTGAAGGCTGCGGCTGTAAAGGCCTGGCAAAGCATTAAGAAGGAGGAAACCCAGCGTTTGGTGATGTCCATGGGTTCCAGACTTAAGGCAGTGATTGCCTCCAAAGGATTCGCAACAAAATATTGAAAATAAAAATATTTTGTTTGGGTTTGGTTTATTTGTCCAATTACTTTTGACCTCCTAAAATGTGGAGTGTTTGTAAAGAAATGTGTACAATTCCTACAATTTCTATCAGATATTTTTGTTCAAACCTTCAAATTAAATGTTACAATCTGCACTTGAATTCTGTTGTAGAGGTTTCATTTCAAATCCAATGTGGTGGCATGCAGAGCCCAACTCGCGAAAATTGTGTCACTGTCCAAATATTTCTGGACCTAACTGTATTACAATGAAATAATGTTATTATGACATCAATGGAGCTTGAGCGGTAGCATATTAACTAATATTCTCGATTTCTGGAGAACTCTGACAAGTTCATTGTGCTTCCATAAGTAGAATACCTCTGTATTATAGCATGCAAATGCAAGGCTCCCTGCCACAATATATTTATTCCATGGACTACTGCAGGGACATCTATATATGCGCAAATTTATATGATAACGTATAAATGACCAGAAGGGGCGGGACCTCAGCCAACATAGCTGATACCAGGAAGCAACATAATTTTTCTGTTGGCTGAGATCACATGGGCATGACATAAGCACAGGTCCTTCTAGCACTTAGTAAAATGATTCTATAATAGAATTAGAATAAATAACAGATAGGGTAGGAGAACAGGCAGGGGGGCAAGAATCACTATGAATACCCACCCCAGCTATCAGCTGATTGGCAGCTACTGTCATTAAAAAAACTGCTCATTTACAAACTTTACTTGCTTGTGTTTCAAAACCTATACATCCAAGCTGACAATTAAAAGTATGTATAGAATTAGCATGGTGGTGCCAGTATAGCACTGGCTTTAGGTTATGTAGGAAAATCCTGGTGATTGGTGCGCTTTAAATCTAACTTTTTTTAGTCAACGGGATTTTGTTTAGCTAAACAATACAGGTATTAAATGGAAAGCATAGGTTTATCAGAATAAGAATTAATCTTATGGCGTATCCAGCTGTATCCGGACTACATGTCCTGCTATGCATAAAGTAATGTTACTGTAAATTAAAAGTCTATAGTCTCTAACATGCAATGTGTGATAGACTGTAATTCACTGCACCAGAGAACAAGACTTTTAATACAGACTCCTCTCTCATACTATGCGCATTACATAGAACATAAGTAAATTGCAAAAAAATGTGGCCTTGTCACAAACGGTAAGTAATAGTGACACAGCCTCAGCAGGGACACCCGATATGTAAAATGAAAATTTCAGGACATGTATGGACCTAAGCATCACTGCAATATTTACATGCAGCTGCTCTCAGATCTTTTTCATCATTCTTAATACATCAGAGGGCGAAATAAAAAAAGATATACAGTTATGAAAGAACTAAGTACATCTTCTTTGAGTCCTTTGAGTTTTCATATTAGGCCATAATAAAAAATCTGGTTCTATGAAGGCCTTAAAATTAAGTACCTACAACCCAAGTTGAATGACAACACATTCCAAATTAATGACAACGTTTTCAAAAACTAGGCCAAAATGCAGAAGTATTGTGTGAAATATTGGGTACACCTTTACCATTGTAATTCCTATGGAAGCAATAAGTTGCAGCCAGGTACTCCTAATCAAATGCCTTTGAGTAATTTTTCATCAGCAAGTGTGACCACTTCAAGAGAAGTAGAATTTTTTTTGCAGTGTAGTGGTTTGCAGCATTCAGTCATATGCTAACACAATGCCATGGAGCAAAGAAAAACAATGCTGCTAATCAATCAGATAAGAGTTGTAAGGATTTTTACAAAGAATTTGGAGTTCATCAGTTTACATGGAGAAAGAATCATCCACGACAGTTGTCAATCATCACAGGAGTGGATGTTCATGGTAAATTCAATCTAAGGCCCGGGGCCACACGGGGACTACTGCGATCCTCGCATGACACTCAGCTCAGCTCAGCCAAGTGTCATTGCGACGGAGGTCCAATTGGACCACAGCTGCGGGGGGCAAGCTGGCAATGAGGAGGGGCGGGCCAGCGCAGAGGAGGGGAGTGCTGGGGCTAGGGAGGGAGGGATTTATCTCCCTCTCTCTTCCGTTGCCGACTATTGCCATTCTCGCTCTGCACTCGCATTACAACGGTGTAATGTAAGTGCAGTGCAATGTTTCTCTCGCCCCATAGACTTGAATGGGCGCAAGAGAAAGAGGATCGCATTGCACCTGCAGCATGCTGCGACTGTTTTCTCGATCCAATTAGGGTTGAGAAAATAATCGCTCATGGCTACTGGCACATAGAGCAATATTGGTCTGAGTGGAATGCATTGTTTTATCGCATTCCACTCGCTCCGATTTTCAAGTCGTGTGTCTTAGGCCTAAAGGTCAGACCGTGTAATGCTCAAAGAAAATGCAAAAACCTAAGAACTACAGCTCAAAATCCAAAGGCCTCAGTCAGCATGAATGAATAAGTATGGTTTGGCAGGGGTGCGCTGAGAAAGTCTTAAAAAAGAAAGAATATGACAGCACAGATGAAGTCTTCAAATTTGCACCTAAGCAAACTGTAAGATTTCTAGAGCAATGTCCTTTGGTCAAACAAGGGCAAAGTGGTGACATTCAGAATGACTGAAAAGTATAAAAATTAAGATCTTGAAATGGCACAGTGAAAAGTCATCCCCATTATTATGTTGTAGATGGACTATAAGTAGCTGTGCATAAACGAATATCCACAACCCTTAATGAACTTAAGCAACGTAAAGAAGAAGAGGCCAAAAATCCTTCTGAACTATGTGAGAAATTGACTAAGTTATTGCTGCTAAAGTTGGTTGGACAAGCTATAGATTTATTGGGTGTGCATGATTTTTCACACTATTTCAACATTTTGGCAACAATGTTAAATAGATCATGTGTACTTTGTCATGTAATGTTGTTCTTCCGAGGTTGTATTTACCTTATTTTAAGACCTTCTAGGGAACACATTGTTGTTTATTATGTGCTGATGCCTAAAACTTAGTTTTTCTCTTCACAGTATATCTTTACCTCTCAGAATAAAAGTATGCAGCTTTTTTCAAATAAAGGAATTTTATTTTTAAAAACAGCGAGTCAGTGAACAAAAGCTCTACAGGTATCAAGGGGAAGACTTGTGTAAATGACACGCACATTACCGATCTTCTTTCTGCAGTCTTTCTCCATTACATCTAAGTGAGCATGGCCATATCACTTTAGCATGAACCATAGAGAACATCATTTTAACAAATATAGGCAGTGAAGCATGGCTCCTCTGTTTCTACAAAAATTTCCAATACAGCATATCAATCTTCCAAACGGCATTGAGCGTACTGATGTTGCTTTAACAAACTGATGTTAATTTCCCAATCTAACCTTTTGTATTGAACCTAGTGGAGCGGGCTACACAGCAGTGCTTGTTTTAGCATCATTACATATAATGAAATTAAACGAAATTTTGGTTTGGCAGAATGTAATCTTTCCTGTTCAGTAGCAGCAGAAAATAGAGTGATAACAGACGAATAGATAAATTACACACTGGTAACAGAGAAAATGTGAATAATATGATTTAATAGTAGTAAACACAAGAATATATATGTCTATGGAGTGGGTCATCAGATACTGGTGGGTGACGTCACTGATAACTAAAGGACGCTTTACATGCTGCGATATCGTGACCGATATCACTAGCGTGGGTACCCGCCCCCATCGGTTGTGCGACACGGGCAAATTGCTGCCCATGGCGCACAACATCGCCCAGACCAGTCACACTACTTACCTGCCCTGCGACGTCGCTGTGACTGGTGAACAGCCTCCTTTCTAAGGGGGCGGTTCATTCAGTGTCACAGCGACGTCACAGCAGCGTCACTGAACAGCCGCTCAATAGAAGCAGAGGGGAGGAGATGAGCGCGACGAACATCCCGCCCACCTCCTTCCTTCCACATTGCGGGCGGGAGGCAGGTAAGTAGAGGTTCTTCATTCCTGCGGTGTCACACGGAGCGATGTGTGCTGCCGCAGGAACGACGAACTACATCGTTACTGCAGCAGCAACGATATTCAAGAATGGACCCCCATGTCACCGATGAGCGATTTTGCACGTTTTTGTCACACGCAACGGCATCGCTAAAGCGACCGGATGTGCGTCACAAATTCTGTGACCCCAACGAGATCGCTTGAGCGATGTCGCAGCATGTAAAGCGGCCTTAAGGCTCTGTTCACATGTTCAGTAATCATCGATAGAACCGCTTCAGCAGCAATCCGATGGCAAGAGAGTTTGTCAGACACAACTTTTTTGGCTGTTTTTAAGCAACTGATTTCAGCTGGATCCATTTTTCACATTAGAGTCTTTGTAAAACGGATCCGTTAACGGATTGCTATTTATCTTCAATTTAAAATTGATCCAGTAAGCAATAAACAGATCCTGTACAAATGGAAGAAAAAAAACAGAGGGCTAAAGAGCAATCCACCAACAGATCTATTCTCCATAGACTCCAATGGTAATAAAAATGGATTTTGCTGAAATCAGTCATTTAAAAACGGGGGGGTGGGGGGGGAAATTGTGTTTGCAGAACTTTTTTGCCAACAGATCCCTGCAGGATCCGTTCTAACGGATGATTACTGGGCATGTCAATTCCGCCTAACAATGATAATATCTACTTACAGGTGTCAACACAGTGTCAGATTATCGCCCCGATTCATCAAAGTGAGTATGCCACAAATCTGGCGTAAAACAAAAAATTAGCAAAATATTTGGGAACATAGAGTTGTCCACCAGTTTAGCGACTTTTACCATTTTTATGCCATTTTCTGCCAAAATGGGCAGGACTGGTGCGAGAGGGGCATGGTGATGCTTGATTGTTTACTTCATGAAGAGTTGTGGCATTCCTTACGCGACATATCTAACTTCAGTCTGTGATTGGAATAAGATTTGTGGTTAGGAAAATCCAAAAACTTCCAAACAATTTAAAAAATCCATAATGTGTCAGAATCATCATGGTTGAATATGATCAATTTATTTGTAGATTATCTGGACCAAATAATGGGAAAACCCCTGATACAATTATACATTGTGTAGAAACATACTCATTTCATAAATTCAGAAAAGTTTATTTCACTAGAATAAATATTAAAAATGTGTAAACAAGGAGATAAGCGAAAATAAAAAAAACCCTACCCCTGGGAGTCTATGGAGAGTTTATCAGTATAGCTACATTCTGGGTAGCAGACAGGAAAAATAATTGTGCTTACAATTTCTTTCCTGCTTTTTTAAGCAAATTAAAAGCAGCTTTTCATAGTACCAGCAAAAGCTATGAGAATCCACAAATCTCATGTGCACACAGCTTGTTTCCTGACTGAACTGGAAAACTGCTGTGCTTTTGAAAACTGCAGCATGTTGATTTTTCCAGCATTTTTACGCCCATAGAAAACAATGAAGAAGTGCAAAAATGCAGCCACGCGGATATCGATTTTCCAGTGTTTTTGGAGAAAAAATGCAGGTACCAAAGGATGTGAAACCAATTTATTTGTGTGATTGTCCTACTTATAAACCATAAAGTCTTCTCCTGACTTCATGTACAGTTTAAAGAAATAAATAATGTGTTAAAGTAAACAATGTCTGACCAATTAAAAAACATACCAATATGTGAAAGTAAACAATGTCCTACCAATGTGTTAAGTATACATTGCCCTACTAATGTGTTAGGTATACAATGCCCTACTAATGTGTTAGGCTGGGTTCACACATAGCGACAGCGAAAACGACGTCGCTGTTACGTCACCATTTTCTGTGACGTAACAGCGACCTTGTAAGTTGCTGTTATGATCGCTGCTTAGCTGTCAAACACAGCGACGCAGCAGCGATCATAACGTCGCTACATGTGCAGAGAGCAGGGAGCCGCGCACACTGCTTAGCGCTGGCTCCCTGCTCTCCTACCAATAGTAAACATCGGTTTAATTACCCGATGTGTACTGCAGCTACATGTGCAGAGAGCAGGGAGCCGCGCACACTGCTTAGCGCTGGCTCCCTGCTCTCCTAGCTACAGTACACATCGGGTTAATTACCCGATGTGTACTGCAGCTACATGTGCAGAGAGCAGGGAGCCGCGCACACTGCTTAGCGCTGGCTCCCTGCTCTCCTAGCTACAGTACACATCGGGTTAATTAACCCGATGTGTACTGCAGCTACATGTGCAGAGAGCAAGAGTCGGCAGCACAGGCAGCGTGAGAGTGGCGGAGGCTGGTAACGAAGGTAAATATCGGGTAACCACCTTGGTTACCCGATGTTTACCCTGGTTACAGCCTACCGCAGCTGCCAGATGCCGGTTCCTGCTCCCTGCTCGCTTCATTTCGTCGCTCTCTCGCTGTCACACACAGCGATCTGTGCGTCACAGCAGGAGAGCAACAATAAAAAAACCGAACCAGGGCTGTGTGTAACGAGCAGCGATCTCACAGCAGGGGCCAGATCGTTGCTCAGTGTCACACACAGCGAGATCGCTAATGAGGTCACTGCTGCGTCACAAAAACCGTGACTCAGCAGCGATCTCGCTGTGTGAAGCACCCCTTAGGTATAAGATGCCCTACCAATGTGTAAAGGCCCAGTCACACGCGACGATATATCGTGCGATCGCACCCGCCCCCATTGTTTGTGCGTCACGGGCAATTCGTTGCCCGTAGCACACAATGTCGTTAACCCCCGTCACACGTACTTACCTCCCTAACGACGTCGCTGTGGGCGGCAAACATACTCTTCATGAAGGGGATTGGACGTTCGGCGTCACAGCGACGTCACACAGCGACTGCCCAATAGAAGCGGAGGGGCGGAGATGAGCGGGACGTAACATCCTGCCCACTTCCTTCCGCATTGCCGGCAGGGTGTCACATGTAGCGATGTGTGCTGCCTCAGGAACGATGAACAACTGCCACGCAGAAGGAGGAACGACATTATGAAAATGAACGACGTGTCAACGAGCAACGATAAGGTGAGTATTTTTGCTCGTTAACAGTCGTTCGGTGGTGGCACACGCTACGACATTTCAAACGATGCCGGATGTGTGTCACAAATTCCGTGACCGCGACAACATATCGTTAGATATATCGTAGCGTGTGACGGGGCCTTTAGGTATAAGATGCCTTACCAATGTGTTAAGGCCCAGTCACACACAACGACTTACCAGCGATCCCGAAAACGATGCGACCTGATAGGGATCGCAGGTAAGTCGCTGGGAGGTCGCAGGTGAGATGTCACACAGTCAGATCTTACCAGCGATGCAGGAACGATACAGGTCGCAATAGCGACCTCTATAACGATCTCAGCAGTCACTGTGACCCTGTCACATAGCGTCAAACACAGCGATGTGTCCTGCCCAGCAGGACATCACCTTTGAAGAAAATGGCCTGCACCATTCTGCAACGACTAGAGATCTCACAGCAGGGGCCTGATCGCTGGTAGGTGTCACACATAACGAGATCGCTAACGGGATCGCTACTGCGTCACAGAAACCGTGACTCAGCTGCGATCTCGCTAGCGATCTCGTTATGTGTGATGGTACCTTTAGGTATACAATGCCCTACCAATGTGTTAGGTATACAATGCCCTAAGACTTCAACACCACCTGTTGTTTTTACATTTGAAATTGTATAAGTGTATTTTTTCATGAACTCATGTAACCCTAGTTCACAGCTGTGCTTCATACAGGGCTACAACATTTTTGTTCAGAATAGTTACTATTTTTTGACACATAAAGAATTATTTCCCTAAAATTGCCCATATAAAAAAAAGTTTTATAGTTTGACATACGTCTTCCATTGTTGTACTAATACCTAGTATCATGCTCACAAAGTGGAAGCAAATCTGTACTTTGGGACCTTTATAAGGACAAGTTGCAGGGTTTTTTTGCATTTCTGCAGCGTTTTAAGCTACAGCGTCACATTGTCAAAATGCATGCGTTGTGCTTCCCCAGAAAAGTCTATGAGAATCATGCAAAATCCATGCGCACAATGCTTTTTTAAACGCAGCGTTTTGATTAGCAAAAATTTGACAAAGTGTCTGCGTTTAAAAAAGCAGCATGTCAATTCTCTTGTCCGTTTTGGCAGCGTTCTACACCCATTGAAATCAATGAGTTGTAGAAAAACGCTACCAAAATGCTAAGCAGTGCATTTGCACTGCATTTTTGTTGCGATCCGCATGTTTTTTTTTACATAACAAACACAGTTCTCTCGGTCTCTCTCTCTCTGTCCATGACGATCTCTCCCTCCCACTCCCTCTCTCATACTCACCGATCCACGATCACTGGCACGGCGCTGCACGGCATTCACACTGTGGCGGCTTCTCCTCTTTTGAAAATGCCGGCCGCTCATTAATCCATCTCGTATTCCCTGCTTCCTCCGCCCACCGGCGCCTATGATTGGTTGCAGTCAGACACGCCCCCACGCTGAGTGACAGCTGTCTCACTGCAACAAATCACAGCCGCCGGTGAGAAGTAAAAAAAAAAATAATTAAAAAAAAACCCGACGTGTGGTCCCCCCAATTTGGATACCAGCCAGGGTAAAGTCACACGGCTGAAGGCTGGTATTCTCAGGATGTGGAGCTCCAAGTTATGGGGAGCCCCCCAGCCTAACAATATCAGCCAGCAGCCACCCGGAATTGCCACATCCATTAGATGCAACAGTCTCGGGACTCTACCTGGCTCATCCCGAATTGCCCTGGTGCGGTGGCAAACGGGGTAATAAGGAATTAATGGCAGCAGCCCATAGCTGCCACTAAGTCCTAGGTTAATCATGGCAGGCATCTCTCCAAGATAT
Source organism: Anomaloglossus baeobatrachus (assembly GCF_048569485.1). Classification (NCBI taxonomy): domain Eukaryota; kingdom Metazoa; phylum Chordata; class Amphibia; order Anura; family Aromobatidae; genus Anomaloglossus; species Anomaloglossus baeobatrachus. The sequence goes on along the minus strand of NC_134355.1, from coordinate 342,294,783 downwards.
CTTCCATGATTAACCTGTAAGTTAAAGAAAATAAACACACACATTCAAAAAATCCTTTATTTGTAATGAAAGACAAAAAAACACCGTCTTTCACCACTTTATTAACCTCTCAAAAACACCTCCAGGTCCAACGTAATCCACGCAAGGTCCCACGACGCTTTCAGCTCTGCTACATCGGACGCTGACAGGAGCGACAGTAGAACACCGCCGCTCCTGTGAGCTCCATGCAGCAAATTAAGTGAGTCGCGCGATCAGCTGTGCTGTCAACTGAGGTTACTCGCGGCCACCGCTCTCAGGTGGAGGTCTCCAGCTGTGACCGCAAGTAACCTGAGTGAAAGCACAGCTGATTGTGTGGCTCACTGCAGTCCATCGGGGGATTTGCGATCACAGATCCTTCACGTGTGACCGCAAATCAGGCTGCGACACAGAGAGAGAGAGACGCGCGATGTCAGTTAACTCAGGTGAAAGTCTGTCATCACTGCTGCGGACTCCTGTTTCCTGGCACTGACCTCGTAAGTTCATCTGAGTTCATGACAGCACAGAGAGACAGAGCCGCGAGTTCATTCTCATTGCCCGACTCTGTCTGTGTCTGCTGTCAGTGGGCATGTAGCAGAGCTTAATTGCCGGGGGAACGCACTGACAAAAATGCATCCAAAACGCATGTAAAATGCATGCAAAGTGCATCCAAAATACAAACGTTTTGGATGCATTCTTTTTGTCAAGACGCAGCATCAAGTCTGCCAGAGGGTGCATTTCTTTCTGCACTGGCCAGGACGCAACATGTGCATAAGCCCTAACACAAAAAGAAAAGCAGCAAAAATGGCAGCAAAACATGGGTTTGGCTGCAGCTTTTATACAGCTAAGTGGTCATGTTCTGGCTGCAGAAAAAAGCAGCAAAAAAGCAACCTATCAACATAGCCTTATGTAAGAAAAGAGACCCTGATTCTAACAATTTCTGACTTTGTTTCCAGGGTGCAACAGTTGTGATACAATAAGTTTTTACATTTAGAATGTAACAGAGAAATCTATAGATAGTGAGCTGCTTATTAGAGTGGGAGGTGGCGTAGTTGGGCAATAATAATCCTAGGTGATAAAACCTTTCCTTAAAGTAAACATCAGCACACAAGGTAATAAATGACACATCTCTGAACTCTGTGTCTTAGCCTCCGACTCCTGCAGTCTTCAGATTACATAGCAAAAACCTGCTCACAGATTCCACTTAAGACTGCGGCTGGGATTTGTCTCCTGAAGAATCAGGGAGAAATGTGCGTTGGGGTGGAGGGGCCTAGGTGCCAGCAATAGTGGCCTTCATTATTTAGGTATTTATTATTATGAATATTGTTTACATGACACTGAGCACTTTAATGTGCAGGTTTTGGTTTTGGGCCGCTCTACCTCACATCTGGATTCATTTGTTATAATATTAGAGAATGTATATTTGGCAACAGTGCCTTTCATAAAGCATATTTATTTTTGCTACTGGTTTATGAATTTCTTTATATTCACTGTAATTTTTTTTATGATATTTATACTCATTGCACTATATATTTATTTCCATTGCTCTACCTTATAGACCATCTGTCAAGCTTGTAGTATACTCACCTTAGTATATCCTTTGGCATACTGCTGGCTCTCTCTTCATTGTAGTTTCCTTCTCCGGATTCATTTTTTACGCTTTAATTATTGTATGTTAATATACATTAAATAACATTCATTTCTATGATTCTTTTGAGACAACGATACCTTAATATCTGTGATTTGATGTCTTATTCCAGAGAAATCAACATTTTTCTTATATATGAGCTGGTATAAATGAGCTGTTCTCTGCTATGGGCAGACACTGATCTCCATAAGAATCTGTACCTAGAGCTTATTTTAATTAAGAGGGAGATATCAGAGTGATATGCAATGGCTTCTCTCTGCGGTCTCTAAAAAATTGTATGTGAATTTAAGGCTAAGGCCACATAGGCATTTAGCATCCGATGCAAGAGTAGCGCATGCGTTATGCTAATGACCCCCAACTCCCACTTTGCTGCGAGTGTGAGCCGAGTGTCACTTTGTGATGCGATCATGTGATCAGACCAAAGTTGAGGAGGGTGAGGGACTAATCTCCCTATCTTCTCCATTATCAGCTGATGTGATTATTGCATTGCACTGGTGTCATGCAAGTGTAGTGCGATGTTTCTCATGTACCCATAGACTTGTATGGGTGCAAGTGAAAACGGATCAGATTCCGCTCGCAGCATGCTGTGATTGTTTTCTTGGTCTGATTAGTGCGACCTAGAAAACTGATCCACCCGCGTCAGCTGGCCGCACATTTTGCGGCTCATACTGGAAGGAAATGTTTGGAAGCTCATCCTGTATATAGGGGGCTGTGTGGAGCCCTGTAGCTATTGTTTTTAGTGACTGCTGTGCATGGTCTTATACTGTATATAGGGGGATGTCAACATAGTCAGCATACTTAGTTCTGCTAAATATTAATTTATACAATTATTACTATAAGATATATAATTATAATATGTTAAAAAATTTTGAGCAGAATTAATTTCAGCCTATTGGTTTGGCCCACCACACCAGTTACAGTCTCTCATGTGGCCCCTTGTGAAAATGAATGGTCTTCCTCTGCTTTAAGTTATGCAACCTCTCGTGATAGCATACAGGCATATGAAAACGTTTGGGCACCCCTATTAATGTTAACCTTTTTTCTTTATAACAATTTGGGTTTTTGCAACAGCTATTTCAGGTTCATATATCTAATAACTGATGGACTGAGTAATATTTCTGGATTGAAATAAGGTTTTTTGTACAAATAGAAAATGAGCAATCCGCATTTAAACAAAATTTGACAGGTGCAAAAGTATAGGCACCCTTATCAATTTCTTGATTTGAAACTACTTTTTACTGACTTACTAAAGCACTAAATTGGTTTTGTAACCTCATTGAGCTTTGTACTTCATAGGCAGGTGTATACAATCATGAGAAAAGGTATTTAAGGTGGCCACTTGCAAGTTGTTCTCCTATTTGAATCTCCTATGAAGAGTGCATCATGGGCTCCTCAAAACAACTCTCAAATGATCTGAAAACAAAGATTATTCAACATAGTTGTTCAGGGGAGGGATACAAAAAGTTGTCTCAGAGATTTAAACTGTCAGTTTCCACTGTGAGGAACATAGTAAGGAAATGGAAGACCACAGGTACAGTTCTTGTTAAGCCCAGAAGTGTCAGGCCAAGAAAAATATCAGAAAGGCAGAGATGAATGGTGAGAACAGTCAAGGACAATCCACAGACCACCTCCAAAGACCTCCAGCATCATCTTGCTGCAGATGGTGTCACTGTGCATCGGTCAACAATACAGCGCACGTTGCACAAGGAGACGCTGTATGGGAGAGTGATGCGAAAAAAGCTGTTTCTGCAAGCACACCACAAACAGAGTCGCCTGAGGTATGCAAAAGCACATTTGGACAAGCCAGTTACATTTTGGAAGAAGGTCCTGTGGACTGATTAAACAAAGATTGAGTTGTTAGGTCATACAAAAAGGTGTTATGCATGGAGGCAAAAAAACACGGCATTCCAAGAAAAGCACTTGCTACCCACAGTAAAATTTGGTGGAGGTTCCATCATGCTTTGGGGCTGTGTGGCCAATGCCGGCACCGGGAATCTTGTTATAGTTGAGGGTCGCATGGATTCAACTCAGTATCAGCAGATTCTTGACAATAAATGTGCAAGAATCAGTGATGAAGTAGAAGTTACGCAGGGGATGGATATTTCAGCAAGACAATGATCCAAAACACCGCTCCAAATCTACTCAGGCATTCATGCAGAGGAACAATTACAATGTTCTGGAATGGCCATCCCAGTCCCCAGACCTGAATATCATTGAAAATCTGTGGGATGATTTGAAGCGTGCGGTCCATGATCGGCGACCATCAAACTTAACTGAACTGGAATTGTATTGTAAACAGGAATGGTCAAATATACCTTCATCCAGGATCCAGGAACTCATTAAAAGCTACAGGAAGCAACTAGAGGCTGTGATTTTTGCAAAAGGAGGATCTACAAAATATTAATGTCACTTTTATGTTGAGGTGCCCATACTTTTGCACAGGTCAAATTTTGTTTAAATGTGGATTGCACATTTTCTGTTAGTACAATATACCTCATTTCAATCCAGAAATATTACTGAGTCCATCAGTTATTAGATATATGAAACTGAAATAGCTGTTGCAAAACCCAAATTGTTATAAAGAAAAAAGGTTAACATTAATAGGGGTGCCCAAACTTTTTCATATGACTGTATTAATACAATTTGCACCATCCAGAATAAAAAAGGAATATGTTAATGAGTTATTTTAAATATCAGTATATGAGAGACAGATGGCCGATTGATTTCAGCTGAGGCATCCATCGGACGTATTTTTTTTTATAATTATTTAATATCTTGTGGCAAAAATCAAGGGATAGGTTGGTTTTACAAATTAAGAAAACATACATCTGAATCTTTACTGTTGGAACTTGTCTTGAAGAAAAATAATCTCAGATGTGATGATTTTTACTACTTGCATCTGCAGGAGGCATCAATAGTCTACCGAAGTTCCAAGTATTGCAAATATTTTTATCACTTTGAAAACAGTTTAAAGGTAGTATATCAAATAGTTACTCCCAAGCCTACCTCAATTAGTATGTCTAAAAACAATTTTTAATGAAATAGATTAAAACAATTTAGAATTCCACCTGTGAAGTGTGACACACACAAAACATCCCAGGACCATGATACAGCCTCAATAGTATTCACCTACGGAACACAGCGGTTGTTCCAATTTTATATCACTCTTATGTTGAATCCCATAAGAGTGATATAAAATTGGAACAACCGCTGTGTTCCGTAGGTGAATACTATTGAGGCTGTATCATGGTCCTGGGATGTTTTGTGTGTGTCACACTTCACAGGTGGAATTCTAAATTGTTTTAATCTATTTCATTAAAAATTGTTTTTAGACATACTAATTGAGGTAGGCTTGGGTGTAAATATTTTTATCAATAAGATTGTGTATTTGAATGCAGAATCATGCTGTACGTGAGACATGTTAGAAGATTTCTGGATGGTATCTTCTAGCATGGGGAGTAACTGAGGAAAGTTTCTGGAATTTATAATCTTAGATATAGTTGCTATTCACTGGACTGTGAATGTTGTTAAATTTCTAAAATGTTGGAAACATAATTCAGGATTATTATGTTTAAAACTACATTACATGAAAAACCTTAATTTTGATTTAAAATTAAGATTAAATTTGTGCTGCATAAACAAAAATAAAAATGCAACACTTGCAAGTCTGAATATTCAGCAATGCAACATAAAAGGTGATATGTAGAAATGGGCACACCAGATCAGTTCAGGTTCAGCGGATCTAGACAGACTTTAAAAAAAAAAAAAAAAAAATGGTTCAGGATCTGACTTGAACCCGAACATCTGCCCAGACGCCGAACCTCACATAAGTCTAAGGGGACACGAACATTGTGCTGTAAAATAGTGATAGAAAGGGCTAGGGTGATTAGAGCAGGACAGTTATACTTACAGAGTCTCATGCGCAGCTGTCACACTGCTTCCGGGTCTGCTCATTAACCCTCATACATATTCAATGATTCCCCCACCCATCGTCAGTCCTGCACAAGGGCAATCGGAATGAGCCAGGTAAAGTGCCAGGATTGTGGCATCTAATGGATGCCAGAATTCTGGGTGGCTGCTGGCTGCTATTTTTAAGCTGTGGGCCCAAAAACCCTGGGCCTCCACAGCCTGAGAATACCATCCACTGTCAGCTTTATCTTGGCTGTGTATCAAAACTGGAGGGACTGAACACTGTTTTTTAAAATTATTTACGTAAATAATTAAAAAAAGCAGCAGAGGGTCCCTCTTATTTTGATACAGAGCCAAAATAAGCACACAGCTGGGGATTGTAGCCTGTAGCCGTATGCCTTATCTGCGCTGGGTATCACAATATGGGGGATCCTACTCCAATTTTATTATTTAATTATTTTTACACCCCTATAGGGATGCAGAAAGCGTGTGTTATTCGAACTTATCATGGACAGTTTGACTGTAACCAATGACAGACTCCCAGACTGACAATGGGCGGGGGAAGCATTGAATATCTATGAGAGTTAATGCTCGGATCCAGAGTATCCGCGGAGAAGGTCGGCATGTATAACTCTCCTGCATTATTTATTTTCTTTCTTTTTCCTCTTTTTTTAAATTTCAATCCTTCTCCGGGTGGCCGAACCCGAACAGTTACATGGATTTCCCTGAAAAATCCTTGTTTGGGGTCTGTGCACAGACACTAGGTATCCGGTACGGACCCCGAACTTTACAGTTCGGGTTCACCCATCACTAGGGATATGTACAACAGTGTAAATTTGATGTGCTCTCTAAAAAACTCAACACGCAGCCATTAATGTTTAAACCAATGGCAACAAACATGAGTACACCAGTAAGTGAAAATGGCCAAATTGTGCCCAAAGTGTCAATATTTTGTGTAGCCACCGTTATTTTCAAGCACTAGTTTAACTCGCTTGGTCATGGAGTTCACTAGAGCTTCACAGGTTGCCACTGGAATCCTCTTTCACTCCTCCATGCCGATATCACAGATTTGGTGGATGTAAGAGACATTGCAGTCCTTCACCTTCCGTTTGAGACATGCTTGGCCAGTTTAGTACCTTTACTTCAGTTTCTTTAGCAAGGCAGTGGTCATCCTGAAGATGTGTTTGTGGTCATTATCATGTTGCAATACTGCCCTTCAATCCAATTTCCAAAGGAATGGGATCATGCTCTGCTTCAGTTTGTCACTGTACATGTTGGCATTCATGGTTCCCACAATGAACTGTAGCTCCCACAGCAGGCGGCATTCATGCAGCCCCAAAGCATGCCACTCCCACCACCATGCTTGACTGTAGGCAAGACAGACTTGTCCTCCTAATCCTCACCTGGCTGCTGCCACACATGCTTGATACCATCTGAATCAAATAGGTTTATAGTAGTCTCATCAGACCACAGGACATGGTTCCAGTAATCCATGTCCTTTGTCTGCTTGTTTTCAGCAAACTGTTTGCGGGCTTTTGTATGCATCATCTTTAGAAGAGGCTTCCTTCAGAGTCAACAGCCATGCAGACCAATTTGCTGCAGTGTGCGATGTATGGACTGAGCATTGACAGACTGACTCCCCCCCACCCCTTTAACGTCTGCAGCAATGCTGGTAGGACTCATTTGTCAGACAACCTCCAGAAAGACTCAACCTCTTTGGTCGACCATGACAAAGTATTTTCTGAGTAGAACCGGTTTTCTTAAACCACTGTAAGGTCATGTCCACCATACTACAGCTCAGTTTCAGGGTGTTGACAATCTTCTTATAGCTTATGGCATCTTTATGCAAAGCAACAATTCTTTTTTTCAGATCCTGAAAACATTTCTTTGCGATGAGGTTCCATGTTGAACTTCTAGTGACCAGTATGAGCGAGTGTGTTTACACTGTTATACAAGCTGTACACTGACTACTTTATATTGTACCAAAGTGTAATATCTTCAATGTTATCCCATGAAAAGATATTTAAAAAAAAATGTGAGGGGTGTACTCACACATATACACAGTGGCATGGAAACGTTTGGGTACCCCTGGTCAAAATTACTGTTGTTGTGAACAGTTAAGCAAGATAAAAATGAAATGAACTCTAAAAGGCATATAATTAAAAATCACAAGTTTACTTTGTATTTTAGACAAAAAAAAATATTTTCATGTTTTACATTTTTAAATTAACAAAAAAGGATAATGGGCTGATGCAAAAGCCTGGGCACCCTGCATGGTTAGTACCTAGTAGTACCCCCTTTGGCAAGTATCACAGAATGGTTTTTGTAGCATCCAAGTGTCTTTCAATTCGTGTTTGAATAATTTTCATCCATTCTTCCTTGGAAAAGTGTTTCTGTCCTGTGAGATTCCGGAGTTATCTTGCATGCACAACTCTTTTGAGGCCTAGCCCCACAGATTTTCAATGATGCTCAGTCAGTAATACTCTGCTAAGGAGGTGGTGTGTGTTATACCCCTTATAAGGATGAATTCTTCTCAAATGTACATTAAGAGCTGCATGTGTGAGGCTGAACTATGTATATTTCTGAGTGTGTGCATGTGTGTATAATATATATACAGTGCCTACAAGTAGTATTCAACCCCCTGCAGATTTAGCAGGTTTACACATTCGGAATTAACTTGGCATTGTGACATTTGGACTGTAGATCAGCCTGGAAGTGTGAAATGCACTGCAGCAAAAAAGAATGTTATTTCTTTTTTTATTTTTTTTTTTAAATTGTGAAAAGTTTATTCAGAGGGTCATTTATTATTCAACCCCTCAAACCACCAGAATTCTGTTTGGTTCCCCTAAAGTATTAAGAAGTATTTCAGGCACAAAGAACAATGAGTTTCACATGTTTGGATTAATTATCTCTTTTTCCAGCCTTTTCTGACTAATTAAGACCCTCCCCAAACTTGTGAACAGCACTCATACTTGGTCAACATGGGAAAGACAAAGGAGCATTCCAAGGTCATCAGAGACAAGATCATGGAGGGTCACAAGGCTGGCAAGGGGTACAAAACCCTTTCCAAGGAGTTGGGCCTACCTGTCTCCACTGTTGGGAGCATCATCCGGAAGTGGAAGGCTTATGGAACTACTGTTAGCCTTCCACGGCCTGGACAGCCTTTGAAGGTTTCCACCCGTGCCGAGGCCAGGCTTGTCCGAAGAGTCAAGGCTAACCCAAGGACAACAAGGAAGGAGCTCCGGGAAGATCTCATGACAGTGGGGACATTGGTTTCAGTCAATACCATAAGTAACGTACTCCACCGCAATGGTCTCCGTTCCAGACGAGCCCGTAAGGTACCTTTACTTTCAAAGCGTCATGTCAAGGCTCGTCTACAGTTTGCTCATGATCACTTGGAGGACTCTGAGACAGACTGGTTCAAGGTTCTCTGGTCTGATGAGACCAAGATCGAGATCTTTGGTGCCAACCACACACGTGACTTTTGGAGACTGGATGGCACTGCATATGACCCCAAGAATACCATCCTCACAGTCAAGCATGGTGGTGGCAGCATCATGCTGTGGGGATGTTTCTCAGCCAAGGGGCCTGGCCATCTGGTCCGCATCCATGGGAAGATGGATAGCACGGCCTACCTGGAGATTTTGGCCAAGAACCTCCGCTCCTCCATCAAGGATCTTAAGATGGGTCATCATTTCATCTTCCAACAAGATAACGACCCAAAGCACACAGCCAAGAAAACCAAGGCCTGGTTCAAGAGGGAAAAAATCAAGGTGTTGCAGTGACCTAGTCAGTCTCCTGACCTTAACCCAATTGAAAACTTGTGGAAGGAGCTCAAGATTAAAGTCCACATGAGACACCCAAAGAACCTAGATAACTTGGAGAAGATCTGCATGGAGGAGTGGGCCAAAATAACTCCAGAGACCTGTGCCAGCCTGATCAGGTCTTATAAAAGACGATTATTAGCTGTAATTGCAAACAAGGGTTATTCCACAAAATATTAAACCTAGGGGTTGAATAATAATTGACCCACACTTTTATGTTGAAAATTTATTAAAATTTAACTGAGCAACATAACTTGTTGGTTTGTAAGATTTATGCATCTGTTAATAAATCCTGCTCTTGTTTGAAGTTTGCAGGCTCTAACTTATTTGCATCCTATCAAACCTGCTAAATCTAATGTGCAGGGGGTTGAATACTACTTGTAGGCACTATATATATATATAATGTACACACACAGGGTTCGGAAAGTATTCAGACCCCTTAAAATTTTTCATGCTTTGTTTCATTGCAGCTATTTGATAAAAAGTAAAACATTTTTCTCATTAATGTAGACTCTGTGCCCCATCTTGACAGAAAAAAAACAGATGTAGAAATGTTTGCAAATTTTATAAAAAAGAAAAACTGAAATATCACGTGGTCATAAGTATTCAGACCCTTTGCTTAGTATTGAGTAGAAGCACCCTTTTGAGTTAGTAACGCCATGAGTCTTCTTGGGAATGATGCAACAAGTTTTTCACTCCTGGATTTGGGGATCCTCTGCCATTCTTCCTTGCAGATCCTCTCCAGTTCGATCAGGTTGGATGGTGAACGTTGGTGGACAGCCATTTTCAGGTCTCTCCAGAGATGCTCAATTGGGTTTAGGTCAGGGCTCTGGCTGGGCTGGTCAAGAATGGTCACAGAGTTGTTCTGAAGCCACTCCTTTGTTATTTTAGCTATATGCTTAGGGTTGTATGCATTGTCTTGTTGGAAGGTGAACCTTTGGGCAAGTCTGAGGTCCAGAGCACTCTGGAAGAGGTTTTCTTCCAGGATATCTTTTTACTTGGCCACATTCATCTTTTCTTTAATTGCAACCAGTTGTCCTGTTCCTGAAGCTGAAAAATACCCCCCTGGCATGATGCTGCCACCACCATGTTTCACTGTGATAAGGTACTTGGTTTCTCCAAACACACCGCTTACAATTATCACCAAAAAATTCTTTGTCTCATCAGACCAGAGAATCTTATTTCATATAGTCAGAGTCCTTTGTGTGTTTTTTTTTTACAAAGTCTATGCGGGCTTTTATAGGTCTTGCACTGAGGAGAGGCTTTTGTTGGGCCACTTTGCCATAAAGGCCTAACTGGTGGAGGGCTGCAGTGATAGTTGACTTTGTGGAACTTTCTTCCATCTCCCTACTGCATCTCTGGAGCTCAGCCACAGTGATCTTGGGGTTCTTCTTTACCTCTCTCACCAAGGCTCTTCTCCCACGATTGCTCAGTTTGGCTGGACGGCCAGGTCAAGGAAGAGTTCTGGTGGTCCCAAACTTCTTCCATTTAAGGATTATGGAGGCCACTGTGCTCTTGGGGACCTTGAGTACTAAAGAAATTCTTTTGTAACCTTGGCCAGATCTGTGCCTTGCCACAATTCTGTCTCTGAGCTCCTTGGGCAGTTCCTTTGACCTCATAAGTCTCATATGGTGTGACATGCACTGTGAGTTGTAAGGTCTTATATAGACAGGTGTGTGCCTTTCCAAATCAAGTCCTATCAGTTTAATTAAACACAGCTGGACTCCAATGAAGGAGTAGAACCATCTCAAGGAGGAGCACAAAGAAATGGACAGGATGTGACTTAAATATGAGTATCTGAGCAAAGGGTCTGAATACTTATGACCATATGATATTACAGTTTTTCTTGTTTAAAAAAATTGCAAAAATTTCTGCATATGTTTTTTTTATCAAAATGGGGTGCAGAGTGTACATTAATGAGAAAAAAATGAGCTTTTTTGAATTTACCAAATGTCTGCAACGAAACAAAGAGTGAAAAATGTAAAAGGGGTCTGAATATTTTCCATACCGTGTGTGTGTGTGTGTGTGTGTGTGTGTGTGTGTGTGTGTGTGTGTGTATGTATGTATGTATGTATGTATGTATGTATGTATGTATGTATGTATGTATATATATATATATATATATATATATATATATATATATATATATATATATATATATATATATATATATATATATATATATGTGTACACTTTACTAGAAATACACACCAACAGGTGGAAAATATCATTGAAAGTGAAGCACATTCACACACACAACACAGCAGCTGCTGATCAACCAAAAATATTGGAAAACCTTTACTGATGATCAAGTGTAAAATACACATATAATTTACTACTCTTCCGTAATGCTTTTATTCACTAAACAGACATCCTATCCATCAATAATATTGGAGAAATCCATGATCCATCTGCCATTTACTCAATACACTAGCATCATGTTTTAATCTCTGATAGATTACTATTAGTTTCAGTGTCTCAGATGCATGGCTGAATAGTTCACAAAGACAGCTGCTTATTATTCATGCTCGAACACTCAGCCAAGCTATTTGGGGCACACTCTGTGAAAGGTTTTATGAGTTTTACCTAGAATTACCTTCATAATCAATATATGTGCATTATCCCAATGAATGCACTTCACAGTTAACATAACAGCCATTCATCATGTTGTGTGTCCATCAGCCAAGAATACATTCACAGCTCTTTACATGGGCAACATAATATGTGATAACTGGATGAACCAAATACATACAGTGCTAATGTATCTTAGTAATTGATGTATTTAAACAATTATGTGTTTTATAGAAATAGTGGCTTTATAATGTTAGCTATTACTACGGAATACTATTTTTCCCACTCCAAGTGGTATTTTCTTGTACACATTGCTAAATTCAAAGGCATCAAAGGGAATTCTGTCAAAGAGACCCATCACAGACCTGACATCCTGAAGTTAGAGAGAGCAGTTCAAAGGATATCAAATGTTGAGTGCCAGCACAAGAACTGGCATCCAGGGCATGTTGTCTCCATGGATGTTTATGGTTTTAGGATCTAGACAATTGTTTACATTAGCATTTAAAATAAATGCAATTTTCTTAGCACACTTTGAATATAGCTAGAATATGTATAAAAATGATCTATCTCTTGGGATCCTCACCAATGGCTAAAATCAAGAGGCTGATGATATCCCATGACTAGGGATGAGCGAGGCTCGGGCTCGGAAAATGACGTGAAAATCACTTTGGTGAGTATCACACTGTACTGGTATGTGAATGATGAGCAGCATTGTGCATGCAGCGGGAAGTGTGTGATTGGCTCAAATTTGACTTACCGTACATTCTGCGTTAAAAGCACCGCCCATCCACCTACGGAAGTGTTTTGCTTTCAGCCCACAGCAAAACATTTCCAGAGGTGGATGTTGTGACGACATGGACTCATGTCTAGCAGGGGTTAAATATCTTAAAATTCAGCCAGACATGAAGACAGTTTGTTTATAGATGGGGGATAATCCCTCATTGTTCTACAAGACGCTTGGGAGTTTAGTATTGACGTTTTTGTTGACTCATGTAATTGTTTTGGCCACTGAAGGCCAGACACCCATTGTATTACGATGTGTTTGCTGGATGTGATTTAACTTAGCTGTCTCTTCCTCATCTCTGCCATTGACCATTATTACTGGGATATTCTGTACACGGCTTGAAATCTAGCCAATAAGAGCCCAGTCTTCTCCACCAATCGTGAAGACCCCAATGGTCTGAATGGAGAGCTCAGGGGTATAAGAAGGAGGACTGTCCATTAGCCATAGCTGAACCTGGATTATAACACTACATGAACTTCAGCATAGAATGCAAGGATTCGGCTGTGATATCAAGGACTACCTAAGGAAGGAATCCAGCTTGGGACAATACTGTCACCGGACTACAGACTTGGTGGCCCTCAGCCAGCTTCCTAAATCTGACATTATTCCTTTCTCGGTGGCTGCCCACCAAAAGCGGGATGCTGCAAGATTGGAGTAAGTAGCACTGGAAGATGAGGCACGGACATTCTAATTCCTGGTGAGCCAGCGGAAGGGTGAGAAACTGTTGCCGGTTATATTCTGTGGTTTTGCTGGTTATGTGGTATGTGCAATTAATTGTTTGGGAATCCAATAAAGTCTTAATATTGTGATTCCCTCACCCTGTGTTGTCCGAGTAGTGTTCCGCCCACGGTTAAGGAGGTCGGGCGTTCAGTTGGAATGAGCCCTGGGCCATGCTGTCTTTCTAAAGGCGGCCGGGCCAGCGGACGAGATCACCCACTGACCCCCGTGCTTCCACAGGAGGGCAGTCCTTTCTTTTTTTTCTCAACCACAAAATTGTTTTTGCTCCTTTGGGTACTATTATCCAACTTAGCTTCAACTCTTTATTCAAAGTATGGGTATGTTCTCATAGGTCAGAAATAATGCTTATCGGTGGATTTCATAGGTAACATCTTCCATGTTTTACAATACCAGGCATACAGATGACATTTTCAGAAATCTCCACCATATTCCATAAGGATGTGTGCACACGTTGCGCTTCTGTTGTATTTTTGACTCTTGCTTTTAGGGCAGGTTTGCTACAAAACCGGAAGGGTTTTTTCCCGATGCCAGCAAAGTCAATTAGAATCCTGAAGTGTAATGCACATGTTGAGCATTTTCTCCTTGCAGATTTAGCCTGTGTGCGTTTTTTATTGACTTTTTGATGCATTCTTGACGTCACTGCTCATCAGTGTTCCGGGTTTCGAGATGCGCAGCATGAGCCAGGACCAGCTGCTGCTCAAAGCCTATGGAGCATTGTTTGATGCCCCATAGCCTTTGATCTATGTAAATGAGGAACGCCGTGGGAATCGCCAAAACTACGTCAAACCTGGGAACTTGGATTTCTAATAAATTAGTAAATGAGGGAGAGTGTCTTGTTTTTATTTTTCTCTTTTTATATCTTTTCAGTTTCCATTTGTGGACTACATCAAATTCCATGGACTATGGCAAACCTGAATGGGATTTTTTTTTTTTTTAAATAAAATGATAAACCAGAGAAAATGTGAGGGTGGTTTTTTTTCCTCAAATAAAATATTTGTGTGTGTTTTTTCGTTTCCCTTACTGGGTAATAAGGGTATCTATAAGACACCTCTCAATTGCCAACACCAGGGCTTGATGCCAGCTGAGACTACACAGCTGACATCAATCCCATAAATCATTACCCCAATTGTCACTGGACAAGTGCAATCAAGAAGAGCTGAGGTGAAGCACCATAATTGGCGCATCTAATGTAAAGCGCCACTGCCGGAGCGGCTGCAGGCTGATATTTTTAGCCTGGGAAGGGCCCAATAACTATGGACCTTCCCAGCCTGATAATATCAGCCCGCAGAGGTCTGCTTTACCATTGCCGGTTATCAAAAATAAGGGTAGAAAAAAGAAATAGCACTTCCTTGTAGGGATATCAAGAGAAATAGGGGTGCTCTTCAGGTTCCAAAGCCGTACAATGTAATTAAACAAGGCACTCCCGAGCTTAAAAGTGATGCAAGTTTATTTAATGTGCATGAAAAAAAACGCTTTCGGTCCACAACGGATCTTACTCAGTTGCACATTGGTGGAGTGGACTGTAGGCATAATATGGCGTGAGGCGCGGTATCCACCGCTGCATGGGGGCCTCCATGCAGCGGTGGATACCGCACTTCACGTCATCCTATGCCTCCAGTCCACTCCTCCCATGTGCAACTGTAGAAGGTCCGTTGTGGACCGAAAAAGTTTTTTTTCATGCACATTAAATAAACTTGCATCCCTTTCAAGCTCAGGAATGCCTTGTTTAATTACATCAAAAATAATTTGTTTCTTTTAATCTTTCTTTTCATTTGTTTCTTTTAATTACTTATTAAATCATACAAAGCTGTCCAATAAGCTCCACAGGGTGCAATTTTATTATATATTGGGGGTTGTGCAATTGACTGTTTGTATCTATCTATATCTAATATCTATCTCTATTGCATTCATTGGTGTCCATAAACACTAGAAAAAGGCAGGGGGGAAAACACACAAAAAATGAGGCAAAACCGAGAGAAAAAGTGCATTTTTCCTGCTAAGAGATGGAGAAACTTTCTGTAAGGAAATTATCTTGCAGCGTGGACTTTTCTCAATCTTTTTTTTTAAAAAAAAAAAACCCATGGATTTCATGTGGATTTTTCCTATTAATTTAACCTAGTCACCCCCAAACCTGTGTTCACCTTACTGACAAGGCCAAGTTTTACAATTCTGACTGGTGTCACTTTTTGTGTTAATATGCAATACTATGGAGAAACAGCGAAATAGGGTCTTGCCCAATAAAAGAAAAGGGGAATGGGAGCAGGGTGCTCACCTGGTGTGGTTTCATGACACACAACCAGTAAAGAAGCAAAAACAGCCTCCGCAAAATTCACAAGCCCCAAGGCTGGAGGTTTCAGCTAGAAGCTGGAAGAAGTGTGGAATGATCTGCACTGCTGTAGATAAACCGAAGATCCAGTCAGTGAAGTGGATGAAAAGGTGCTTTATTTTACGCATTTCAAAGTGAAACCCTATCCCTTCATCAGAACAGGCACAATCACTGTGCTTGATTGGCCAGCAAACTCGCCTGACCTAAACTCCATAAAGGATCTATGGGGTATTGTCAAGAGAAAGATGAGAGACACCAGAGCCAACAATGCAGATGAGCTGAAGGCTGCTATCAAAGCAACCTGGGCTTCCATAACACCTCAGCAGTGCCACAGGCTGATCGCCTCCAAGCCACGCCGCATTGATGCAGTAATTCATGCAAAAGGATCCCCGATCAAGTATTAAGCCCTGTGCGCACTAGAAAAAGGATTTTTCTCAAGAAATTTCTTGAGTCTGAAAGATTAGCGCACTTGCGTTAAAGAAACGCACCAATAACGTGTGTGTTTTTTACCGCGTTTATGATGTTTTTTCCGCAGGTTGGTCCCTGCGTTTTTTTACCATTATCTATGGCAAAAAAATGCAGGTGCCTGCAGAAAAGAAGTGATGTGCTCATTCTTTTTCTCAAGAAATTCTGCAGAAAGAATGTTCTTGAGATAAAAACGCAGTGTGCGCACAGCTATTTTTTTTCCATAGGTTTTGCTGGGGAATGTCTGCAGAAAGGTTACAACCATTTTCTCAAGAAATTTCTGCTGCAAAACGCAAAAAAAAACCGTAGGTAAAAACGCAGTCCGCGCACAGGGCCTTAAGTGCATTAACTGTACAGACTTTTCAGTAAATTTCTGAGTTTAAAATCATTTTATCAAACTTTCTGAGATACAGTGGAACCTTGGTTAACGAGAACAATCCGTTCTGGGAGTGTGCTTGTTAAGCAAGTTACTCGTTCAGCAAAGCAAGATTTCCCATAGGAAATCATTGCAATGCAGACAATTCATTCCACAACTTGTTAAATGTCCCATCCTGGTCCCCTATTGTGCAATTCCACACATGCACAAACACACACAAACATGCACAAACTCACACAAACACACACACACACACACAAGCACGCACGCACACGCACATATTATGCTCACCTTACCTTCCGTTCCCTCGCCGGTCTCCTGGGACTTGCTGTTAGCTAGTACGCGCTGTGTATCAGGTTACCATCACGACGAGTCAGGAACTTCCACACCCAGAGCGCTGACGTCAAAGGCTTGCCTCTGATTGGTCAGTGCAATGCCTTTGAGTAGCGTTTGACAGCCGAAGTTCCTGCCTCGTCGCCATGTTTGCCGATACACATCCTGGAGCGGCGAACTACAGGACCCAGGAGGCCGGCGATGGAATTGAAGGTACACATATTATGCTCACTTAACCTTCCGTTCCATCACCGGCCTCCTGAGTCTTGTAGTTTGCCGCGAGGATTCCTCCCTTGTTGCGATGAGCCGGCGAACTATAAGAACCATGAGACCACTGATGGAACGGAAGGTAAGGTGAGCATAATGCTGTAGGTGTGTGTGTGTGTGTTTGTTTGTGTGTGTTTTGTGCATGCTTGTGTGGACTGCAAGAGCGAGTCAGAGCGCGGTGGATGTATGGAACCGGAAGTGTGTGCGGTGAGTATTTTGCTCGTACAGCAAAGCTTTCTCGTAAACAGAGTTAAAAATTTACAGAAAGCATTGCTTGTTAAGCGAAATTCTCGTTAACTGGGTTACTTGTTAAGCGAGGTTCCACTGTAATGACTTTTGGGTTTTCATTGGCTGGAAGTCATAATTATCAACATTAACAGAAATAAACATTTGAAATAAAACACGCTGTGTGTAATGACTCTATATAATATATGTGTTTCCCTTTTTGTATTGAATTACTAAAATAAATTAACTTTTTGATGATATTCTAATTTATTGAGATGCATTTGTATGTTATGCTAGAATCCTGTTAAACACCTTGACAGATGGGGCCATAGTGTAACGGTGTATAAATTAGCTTTAATGTCATAGCTTTTTGTTAGATTTGATTTGGCTATTTTACATTTAATCACTGTAACACATCTACCATTAAGTATTTAAAGGCAGTCGCATCTTTACGTCTAATAGGATAAAATGTATCTTGCCTCATATCACCAGTGTATAGATAAACTGAACAGCGTGCTATAAAATCATCCACTGTTATTATATATTGCTACTGAAAGGAAGGGATGCTTAACCTAACCCAACAATCTCAGAAATAGTGCTTCATGCTCAGTCCCAAATCTGTTCCTTGGGTGTAAGATTAGTAGCAGTATAATCACATATTATACTATAACAATGTTCTGACAGTGTAAGAGACCCAGAAGTCATATAAAACAGTAAATGAAAAACAAACAGCAGGCTGAATCGTTAAAGGAGGCGAGAGGAGAAACAGAAAACTTGGCTCCAGCAAAGCCAAAGCAATATCAGTGTGTATGAACAGAATGTTTGGACATTTAGGTATTGCACAATGTTAAAATAGCATTTTAGAAAGTTTCCCCTCATTTTTGTATCCTGTGTATCTTCTTACAGAGCCCACACTTTTTTATATGAATGTTATCAACCAGTATGAGCTGTGGGTCAGCTTGCATTCAGAGTTAACTAGGGCAGCAATGATTTTTTTTTTCTACTTGGGGGGGAAAAAAAAAATAAAAAAAATAAAAACCCAGAATGATGTCTATCAGTATGTGGAATCAAACTTTCCAAAGTGTTTTCCTATATGAAAAAATAATATTCTGATGGAAGTTTCTCAACTTTAACTGAAAATTGGGCAGCACTAGGATGCAACTGGGATGCCATCAGTGTGCTGTAGGGGTTTTTCACTGATCTATAGACTAGTGATGAGCGGATGAATCTATGAAGGATCGAATTTGGGAAAAAATGTCTGAAATTTGCGTTTTCACACAAATTCAAACAGCTTGAGATTCAATTTGAACTTTACAAAAAAACCCTTCCCCATAACCATTTCCCTGATATTTGGTGCACTTTGGATACAGCTCTCACTCTGTCTAAGGCCCGTTTCACATGTCAGTGCAAAACACTGACATTTTTCACTGGCGTGTAAAACACGCACATGTCCCTCCGTGTGCCGTGAATCACGGCACACGTGGGTTGTCTAAGTGCAATCCGGGCTCCGTTCTCCGTGGCCCGTGATTTCACTTAGAGATTAACTCACCTGTGCGCGCTCCCGCTCTCCATGGTGCTGATCGCTCCCGCGGTGCAGCATCCGGACGGCGCTGACCCCCGCAGCAGCTGCTTCCGGCTCGGCTGTGTCGTGCATCATGAATATGCGCGACAGTAATCAGCCGGCTTAGAAGCAGCAAGTTGCACGGGCTGCAGAGGACATCGCTGGAGCCGGGTGAGTAAAAAGGATTTTTATTTTAAAAGCATGTTTTTTTCTGGCACGTGTTTCATGGACCACACCACTGCGTGGTCCGTGGGACATCAGTGATGCCAGAAAAAAATGGACATGTCTCCGTGCGGCAATCACGGACACGCGGGTACGCTGCACGGAGACACGTGCAGTGAAAAATCACTGATGTGTGAGCAGACCCATTCATTATAATGGGTCTGCGTATGTCAGTGATTCTGGTACGTTTTAAAAAAAGCACAAACGTACCAGAATCACTGACGTGTGAAACAGGCCTAAGGGAGAGGCAGCATCCACAGCGCATGAAATCTGCATCTATTCTGCAGACACACTGCATCCATTATGCAGTGTTTCTGCAGCGATTTGAAGCGCACATGCACTGACAAATCGCTGCATATTTTTCAGCATTGACACTACACAACATGCGCACATAGCCTTAAAAGGGAATCAACCAGCAGGTTTTTGCCCTATAAACTAAAGGCAGTGCTATATTGGTGCTAGGATGCTGATTTAGCTGATAAATCCAAGTCTTGATTGCAGAGTAATCTTTGTCCAAACATTCAAAAATGATGTCATTGATGCAGTGCCTTGAGCATCGGTGCGGGACTTGTGAGACAGGTCTTCTATAATGATTCATCCCTTCGCTGTCTGCCTCCCCTGTATTTAAATTTCTTCCCTCTGCCACAGCGATTAGCGCTATGTCCAGCACATACGCAGCACTATTTTCAAGTTTTTCTCCAAATCTTAAATAAAATGGCACCAAAATCAGCAAATGGGCGTACCACGATCTCGTCACCATTTTTTTGAAAACACTGTAAAGACCAATATGAGCGGTGGCGGAGCATGTGCAGATTGAATTTTGGTTTTTTATCAACACGTGCGCCACTACTGCTTATATTTCTCTCCACAGCGTCCTCAGTAAAAACATGCTGGAGATCAAGGAAAGCGCATGAGCTGATTCAGGCGCCATTTTATTGAAGACTTGGAAAAATACTTGAAAATAGTACTGCACACGTGCTGGACATAGCTCTAATCACGGGGGCAGAGGAGAGAAATTTAAATAGAGGGGAGGCAGACAGCCAGGGGAGCAATCATTACAGAAGGCCCGACCAACAAAGTCCTGCCCCTATGATCAAGGCACTGAACATTGACATCGATTTCGGATGTTTGGACAAAAATTATTCTGCAATCAAGACTTGGATTTATTAGCTAAAGGTATCATTTTAATCAGCTTCCTAGCATCATTATGGCTCTACCTTTAGTTTATAGGGCAAAAACCTGTTTGTTGTTTCCCTTTAACTAGGCATATGCAGATGAAAATGACACACGACAAAGTAGACTGTGACTTAATCTGCTTCATAATAAATCAATAGCCACGTCAGCATGTACGGCAAAAGCCTGTTTTGCAGGGGCCCAGATGTAAGCCCAGAAAGAGCTACAGAATGTAGGTCCAAATGCTATGTGACCAAAGCCATATGCTCCGCTGGGTGCTCTCTCTCCTCTTCAGTGTTTATTTTCCAAGCAATTACAAGCTTTCCAGTATTGAGATTTACACAAATTTTGTGTGCCGCAAATCAAATAATTGGGGTAAATTTAGCAAATTTGCATTTTAAAATATCCACTTATTTCCAATACAGGTGATATTTTGATCTCTGAGATAGACTAAAATTGGACTTGTGCAGAAGTGAACAGCTCCTTAGACTATAATGGCCATGTGTTATACATATGAAAAACACAGACAGCGTGTGAAATACGGATGTCTGAATGAGGATTACAGTTAATTAGACGATCATCATTCCACCATAATATGGCTGAAACAATATACCAGAAAAATGGTTTTCAATATCTGAAACCTGACACAGAGATAATAGGCAAATATGATTTATCCCTAGAGTTTGGATTGCAAACGGATTGCCTAGAGTAATACCAGTCTGGTGTAATGTATTCACTACAAACAACATAAAGCATTAGTTTCTCATTAGAAATAGCCCCAATAGATAAAACCTTTGTAGCTAAATGTTATTTATGTGATTGCTTGCGTGCAAATGTCGCGTCTTTTATGATACTGATACATTACATTCTCAGTTTATGGCATCGAATATGAATATGCTCGTAGGAGTACAAAAGAGGTTTATTCAAAATTATGAGTGTGAGAAATGAAGAGAAAATGCTGGCTCTAAGAATCAATCCAAGACGCCTAAGCGAGAGAAGTCTATCAAAAACCCCAAGTTTAAGTAAGCTATCCATTATTATTAATATTATCCATCTTTGTAAGTTACACAGGAGGAGATGGCACACTGGGAGGAAGAATGATAAAGCTGCACATGCATTTGGTAATTCAAAGTGAAGCCTACAAATGAGACGTCTCATTAGCTGGAGCAGATGGATAAAAATTAAAGGCTGAATCGCCAACTTTTAATTTCCCAGTAGCCAGGAAGAGCTTGGAGTCTTGCAGAGTACGACTGTTGAAAAACCAACATGAAAAGATTTTCTCCATCTGTCATAACACATGCCGGAGTGAAATACAACTACCTCCCACTGTCCTTTCTTCTGCAAATGGCAAGGATATGCGGAATGTGTATTAAACACATGAATATAGAACTGTACCCATATATAATCATTTAAACCGCTTGTACATCAAGACACTTGGCATTTAAGCAAGGAAAATTAAGATATCACGCTTAGTTTCTAGAAAACTCTGCCACCATCGCTGTGTCTGCTAGGTGCGACCAGAGCCATGGAACGAGATTGCTAAGTTGTAACCGGCATATCTAAATGTTTGAAATGAAACGAGTCACCTCTTGACATCTCCCCAAGGCAGATTTGGAAGGAGTGGATTAAATTGCTGGACACCAGCTGTCAATAATTTTTCTGTTATGTATTTCTTATGCATGTTAGGTTAGTGCCTCATCGTTAAACCCTACAGCATTTTCCTAGATGGTTTCCACAAGCCTTGCTCTCCAGTAGCTCAACTTGTAAATATTTCTATGCCTTTATATAAAGTAATAAATGTGTGCAAGGACTAATACCTAAGCTGTGGTATGTAATTAGAACTCGATAATAAATGTATCCATTGTTAATGGCTAAAAACAAAACATCTGCAATTTGTACGGAATACAATGTCTAGAAGAAAAGATTACACCCATTAACAGCTTGTTCCATACTGGCTGTTATCTCACGTACTGTTATCCTCCGTGGTCCTAATTATTTTCTTCTGTTGAAATGTTTGGTTTACTTTATTCACAGATAGAATCTACAGAGAAAGTTTAGGAACTTTTTACATAATGATTTCCAATTGGCTCTAGATATCTTGAGATGGTTGGCAAAGTGTAATTCACAGCGCCTGACAACACAACACATTTTTTGTTTCTTCCAAAGATGATAATTTTACTCTACTTATCTCGGAATATCCAAAGCCAAAATGAAAAATAAGTTTGGAGCAATCTGTATGTGTCATAACTAACCTTGGGCTGACCAACAATTATTGATGGCCTGTGTTATAGGTTAGAGTGGCATCTGTATTCCAGCTGGTTGTTGGCCGAAGCAGTCAGCAGTGTGCCAGACCGTCAGACGCCTAAAAACTTTGGTTAAGTCTTGACACCACTCAAAGACCCAACTGCATTCTATTTATCCAATTAGTGGCCATGGAGTGACACTGCTCATTGTCAGCGCCTTCAAATTTTCCTTCTTTGGACCCTGATGACCCTCATAACAACAAAGGAAAACTCATCGGGACTAATACATAAAGGTATGTGATTTGATGCACTAATATGGGGAAATTTCTGGTTTCTATTTATTTATCTTGAACATTTGGTCATTTATGGTAATAGGTAGGTGGCATACTAAGGTCTTCCACTGTAGTCTATCCAACTTAAATAGGGCAACATATCGCTTTTGTTAGGGTGCCAATCTCTGCAGTCAGGAAGAGCTGATTGGGGTTTAATACATTTCTTTTCTTGACCCTTCTGTGGATGCAACTTTTGCTAGCAACCTGTACTGTATTGCGATGATGACTTAAGGGTGCTTTACACGCTGCGACATCGCTAGCGATGTTGTGTGCGATAGCACCCGCCCCCGTCGTTAGCGCGACATTTGGTGATCGCTGCCATAGCGAACATTATCGCTACGTAAGCGTCACACGCACATACCTGTTTAATGACGTCACTGTGACCGCCGAACAATCCCTCCTTCAAGGGGGAGGTGCGTTCAATGTCATAGTGCGTCACAGCGGCGTCACTAAGCGGCCGCCCAATAGCAGAGGAGGGGCAGAGATGAGCGGCCGGAACATGCCGCCCACCTCCTTCCTTCCTTATTGCCGGTGGACGCAGGTAAGGAGATGTTTATCGCTCCTGCGGTGTCACACATAGCGATGTGTGATGCCGCAGGAGTGACGAACAACCAGCGGCATGCACCATCAATGATATGAAAAGGAGCAACGTGTCAACGATCAACGATTTTTGACGCTTTTGCGATCGTTGATCGTCGCTCCTTGGGGTCACAGGCTGCGATGTCGCTAACGGCGCCGGATGTGTGTCACTAACGACGTGACCCCGACGATATATCGTTAGAAATGTCGCAGCGTGTAAAGCACCCTATAGTGCTAAATTGACCCTCATCTAAATCTTATTTTCAATGTTCATTGAGCTCTGGTCTTCTAGCTGTCTTTATCTATTGCAATAATTCTTCATTTTTAATGCATACTTCATCATATGTGGCTTTACAATGGGAGCCTATGGGCAGTATAAGACTTATAGGACTTGAGATCTTCCTACCCTGCAACATATCCTAAAGAGACGATGCAAAACTTCTCACTGTATGGCACCTAGAAGACTGCACTTGGAAATAACATATATATATTGTAGCTCAAAACGCAATTGCAAAGTGACTCAACTTTAATTGTAACTTCATAAAGGCTGTAATGTAATGTTGGAAAGGGAACATAAGCTTAGAGTATATGGTATGTCATGGTTATCATACTTTTGTAGAACAAGAAAGCGACACAATGATATAGTGCCTGATGAAATAGGTACATAAATGATTAGCAATGGCAACAAGGTGAGAACAGCACACAAGAGATGATCCTAGTTATAAATCAAAAGCAGAGGGGGCTTGCCATATTCTGCAAAAGACAAAAGACTGGGCAAGAAATATATCAGAGAAGAATGCACAGAAGCATTAATTGTATGCTCTGTTGTGTAACACTTCCACCCACAGGGAATTTAAACTGAATGGGCTAGGACTGAAGCCCAAAGGAATTGGAGCAATTGGAGTAATAATCTGTCAGCACTGCACCCCTGCTGTAAGTGTGTAGCTAATGTTAAAGGTATAACAGACACATTTTCTGGCTATTACCAATAGAAGGGTCAAACATCCTTGACGAGTTCATTTACATTGTACCTTTTACTTCTCTTACAATAGCCTGCATACTAAAATTAAATACGGCGTGTATTTCCCTTCTAAGGCTTGACTCACTATAGAGCATTTCTATTGCTTTTCTAGAGCAGTAAATAGTATGTCACTGATCAGTTCAGCAACCGCATCTTTTCAATAGTTGAAATGGTTACTTTGTGTCAGTTCAGATCTGCTCCATTCAGTTTTCAAGGTTTTGTTTTTAAATAAGTTTGCCAGGCTTTTGTTTACGTGGCAAAAATGATAATAAAAAAAACTAAGCGGGCTATGCAGTTCCATAACAAAGGGCTTTAAAGCATCACTGCCACAAAATGTGTTATGCTCATGTGCCGCCACGGCACAGACCAGGGTGCTCGGATCCGGGGTGGTCGTGGCTCGAGGGGTCCGGACCCGGGCTCGGCTAACACTCCGATCCTTGAAAAAGGGGGATATTTACAGGGGAGAAGCTCGTGACACCACCTGCGGGTTGCGGTAAGGGAGTATCGCTGCTGCTTATGGGAGTATCGGGGCAGATGGCGTGGGGCAGCAAGGTGTCAGTCCCTCCGTAGGTAGGGAAGGCCCTGGCCTCTGGGGTTTTGGTGGGATTATTGAAAGCGCTGGGTCAGGGGAACAGAGTACTCACTGTCGGTAGTCGTGGTACTGGATGGAGATATAAAGCAGATACTCAACTGTAGATAAACCAGAATCTCTGTGCATCACAGTCACTTAAGGGGAGCCCGTTCAGGTGTCCGCTTCCACCGGTGTGGTTTGATAGCCCGGACCTTTACCTCCGTGCACAATTTTTAGTGTCCGTTGTGGCCCTTTGGCGTGAAGCTGTTGGGGCCCCGCTACCCGTGTGTATGGCAGCTGTGCTCTTGGTGGCTGGCACTTGGGATTTCAGTGGGTTGTGTATCTTGGAGAACCCTATGCCCTGCGTTGTGCTGATGCCTCCAATCTCTGAGCTCTTGGGGCAGGTTCATAAAGAGACTATCCTCCACAGGTTAATTATCAAGGTGCCTGAAGCTCTTCCCTGATCTAGGATCCTGTACCCCGCCGTGCTCGGTACCGGTCAGTTCTTTTGAGGTTCTGATGCCAACAGTCGTCCTAGACTAGGTCTGTCGCACCCTTTCCAATGTCACTGCCACCGGTTTTGACTCCTGTGGTCCCGGACCACCAGCTGCGACCCAACCTGGTCTCGCTCCCTGGGAGCTACAACTCCCAGCTCCTCCTCCTGACTCTAAGCTGACTTCCTACCTCCCACCAGTCTACCTGACCCCTAGGTGGTTGGCCCTATTCCAGCTTAGCCAATCCACTGGTATGTCTGACAGGTTTTATGTGAGGTGTGATTGGGATTTGTGATGCTGATGGTGTGACATCGGCGATTGGGAACCTGGAACCATGGGGGGTAGGCCCTGCACCCTGGGTAAGGATTGCAGTACCCTGTGGCACCCTGATATATTCAGGGGCATCACATTCCCCCTTGGTTAAAATGTAGCTTGTCCCCGAGCTACAGGACACGCAGAGTTTTTATTTTTCAGGAACTGGAAAAAGATAACAGGTTAGATTCAGAGTTTTTATTTTTCAGGAACTGGAAAAAGATAACAGGTTAGATTTTTCTTTTTTTTTTAATACTCTTCCCACACAGAGGTGGCAATACACTTCAAAACACACCGAGTCTCACATAGGAAACCTTGGGAACGCTACCGGTTGTAGCGGTAGCTGGTAGCTCAGCCTACTCTGCTGCAGCTCCTTCCTGCGACAGTCCATTCCCATTGTCCCTTTCCCTTCAACCCGCCACCCAAAACACCTGAACCCCTGGTGCCACCGCTAGCCCAGGTGTCACACCACTCTGAGTTCCTTGTAGTGTCCGTGGTGACAGGATTGAAGTCCTGATGGTTCAGGAGACGACTCTGGTAGCCACACGAGGTGCAACTATATACAATGAGCACAAGTTCGTGCTGGCTGCTGCCAGTCCTGCATCCATGGTCCATTTTTAATACTAAGGGAAGGCAAAACAGGGTCCATGCACCGGGTGCAAACATTATAAACTTCTAGAATCAGGTGAGGTATTCAGGTAATTGGAACTTTTCAAGCATTGGCAATTAATCAACATTTTTCAACATTTCACATTAACATGTAACACAACTTCATACAAGATAGCCGGGTTCCGCTACCATTACTTTATGATCTTTCTATCCTTCATGACATGCTTGTTAACCTCCAGGGCATACCAGCCCCGCTCTCCACAATGCCGGCAGTAGAAGACCATATCCCGTGGCTCGAGGTTTCAGTCGGGGTGCCCCTTTGGGAGGTGTTCTGCAACATCCCTCCTGGAGACAAACAACCTAGCAGCAAGGCCTAGATCAGACATACCCCCCCCCCCCTTGATGGGGTCAAAACACTCCACAAGGCCTCGGTACTGCGGCCCTCTGACCAAGGAAATAGCCTTTCTCAGGTGCTCCTTCTCTCTGTGCGTGCGGGCTACAACCTCTGTACGACGCTGCTCTCTGGCGGACATCTCTGCAAGCAGCTGCTTCCATTTCTCGTTTACTGGTCAGGTGGTTGACTGCCACCGTGCCGTGCACGCCCAGTGTGGTTTGCAAATTCCTTCTGTTGCCATCAAAATTTATGTTGGTGCCTGTTCACATACAGCCACCGCCTCCTGTTCCATAGGCATTATTACTTAAGCACCACCTGCCTGGGGCTGTTCCGCCCTTCATCCATGTCTGCTGGTCTGACACTGTGGGGGCTAGTTCTGACATTGTGCTGGTGTGTGTGGTTCTGCCGCACACACTGGCACCTGGACTGCCCATCTACTCGCAGTTGTCAGCCCTTGCAGCATGGGAGCGGTTCTGACACTTCTCAGGTAGGTGATGTTCCTATATGGTCCTGCGCAGTATACGAGACCTTATGGTACGTTTGTATATTATAACTGTAGTGTAGGGACCCCCCTTATAGAGATTTGCCGTGACGGGGCAGGGGGGCTCAAATCATTGATCAATTATTTGCCAAAAATCTCATTGAATTGTTACAGTAGGAATGAATTTGTGAATATTACACTTTTTACTTTTTCATTGCTGCATGCCACTCATAAGCAGTGCTGGCTCTCCCCCCCCCCATTTCTTGGTTAAAATGTAGCTTGTCCCCGAGCTACAGGACACACAGAGTTTTTATTTTTCAAGAACTGGAAAAAGATAACAGGTTAGATTTTTCTTTTTTTTTTTAATACTCTTCCCACACAGAGGTGGCAATACACTTCAAAACACACCGAGTCTCACATAGGAAACCTTGGGAACGCTACCGGTTGTAGCGGTAGCTGGTAGCTCAGCCTACTCTGCTGCAGCTCCTTCCTGCGACAGTCCATTCCCATTGTCCCTTTCCCTTCAACCCGCCACCCAAAACACCTGAACCCCTGGTGCCACCGCTAGCCCTGGTGTCACACCACTCTGAGTTCCTTGTAGTGTCCGTGGTGAAAGGATTGAAGTCCTGATGGTTCAGGAGACGACTCTGGTAGCCACACGAGGTGCAACTATATACAATGAGCACAAGTTCGTGCTGGCTGCTGCCAGTCCTGCATCCATGGTCCATTTTAAATACTAAGGGAAGGCAAAACAGGGTCCATGCACCGGGTGCAAACATTATAAACTTCTAGAATCAGGTGAGGTATTCAGGTAATTGGAACTTTTCAAGCATTGGCAATTAATCAACATTTTTCAACATTTCACATTAACATGTAACACAACTTCATACAAGATAGCCGGGTTCCGCTACCATTACTTTATGATCTTTCCATCCTTCATGACATGCTTATTAACCTCCAGGGCATACCAGCCCCGCTCTCCACAATGCCGGCAGTAGAAGACCATATCCCGTGGCTCGAGGTTTCAGTCGGGGTGCCCCTTTGGGAGGTGTTCTGCAACATCCCTCCTGGAGACAAACAACCTAGCAGCAAGGCCTAGATCAGAGATACCCCCCCCCCCTGATGGGGTCAAAACACTCCACAAGGCCTCGGTACTGCGGCCCTCTGACCAAGGAAATAGCCTTTCTCAGGTGCTCCTTCTCTCTGTGCATGCGGGCTACAACCTCTGTACGACGCTGCTCTCTGGCGGACATCTCTGCAAGCAGCTGCAGGTGTTGTCTCTCCCGGTCTCTCGCGGCCATACTCCTCATCTCGATCCTCCAGTCATCCAGCATGAACAGGAACTGCGTCTGCATCCTCCTGCAGAGCTGCTCAGTCTCCACTTCAATCCACGTCGCCATCCCGGGAACGGAACGCTCAGGCGACCAGTCCCTTGACACCGACATCTTGCTGCAAGTTCCAGGAACTTTTTCTGCAGAGTCCTTGTGTCCCTGCGCTAATCTCCGCTTTTAAATCCTGTCACACCCCCCCTTAGTTCTTGTTACCAATCTCTCTGGACAAAGGGCGGGGCTTCAGCTTCGCGCCCTTTTGCTGGGGATGATAGCGCAGTTGTTTTTGGCGCCAAAGATGGCGGGCAAGATGGCAGCAAAATGGTGCAAAGGTAAATTAACAGTCACAATTCAGATTTGGACAGTTCTGCAAGGTGCACGTCATCCGGGTTAGTGGGTCCAGTTTGTATCCTGTTCGTGATGCCAGAAAGGGTTAGAGGTATGCCGCCCTGGCGCAGACCGGGGTGCTCAGATCCGGGGTGGTCGTGGCTTGAGGGGTCTGAGCCCGGGCTCGGCTAACAATTTTATCCTTGAAAAGGTTAGTATTTACAGGGGAAAAGTTTGTGACGCCACCTGCGGGTTGCAGTAAGGGGAGTACCGCCGCTGCTGATGGGAGTCCCGGGGCAGATGGTGTGGGGCAACAAGGTGTCAGTCCCTCTGCAGGTAGGGAAGACCTCGGGTTTTGGTGGGATTATTGGGAGCGCTGGGTGCAGGGGAACAGAGTACTCACTGTCGGTAGTGGTGCTGGATGGAGATATAAAGCAGACACTCACACTGTAGATAAACCAGAATCTCTGTGCATCACAGTCACTTCAGGGGAGCCCATCCAGGTGTCCGGTCTCACCGGTGTCGTTTGATAGCCCGGACCTTCACCTTCGTGCACAATTTTTAGTGTCCGTTGTTGCTACTTGGCGTGAAGCTGTTGGGGCCCCGCTACTCGTGTGTATGGCAGCTGTGCTGACACTTGGGATTTCAGTTGGGTTGTTTTTCTGGAAAACCTTATTCCCCGTGGTGTGCTGATGCCTTCAATCTCTGAGCTCTTGGGGAAACTTCATAAAGGGACTATCCTACACAGGTTAATTATCAAGGCGCCTAAAGCTCTTCCCTGATCTAGGGTACTGTACCCTGCCATGCTCGGTACCGGTCAGTTCTTTTTGGGTTCTTATGCAGACAGTCCTCCTAGACTATGTCCGTCGCACCCTTTCCAATGTCACTGCCACCGGTCCCCGACTCCTGTGGTCTCGGACCACCATCTGCGACCCAACCTTGGTCTTGCTCCCTGGGAGCTACAACTCCCAGCTCCTCACTCATTGAGGGCTAACAATTCACTGACTCTAAGCTGACTTCCTCCCTCCCACCAGTCTGCCTGACCCCTAGGTGGGTGGCCCTATTCCACCTTAGCCAATCCCACTGGTGTGTCTGACAGGTTTGATGTGAGGTTTGATTGGGATTTGTGATGCTGATGGTACGTTATCGGTGCTTGGGAATCTGGAACAATGGGGGGTAGGCCCTGCACCCTGGGTAAGGAGTGCAGTACCCTGTGGCACCCTGATATATTCATACTCACACCACCGTATAACACGACCGAGTGCTATCTGATGTTTATCCTATAGCCCTTGCTCCAATGGGGCAGTGTCCACCAGCGCTTTTTTGCTGATTCGTCATGAGAAAAGAAAACACGGCATGCTGCGTGTGGCAGTGCAAATTGGACAGAGTGTACCCATTCAAGTCTATGAGTGCATGGAAATCATTGAACTGCACTTGGATCTGAATGAGTCTGATTTCCACAGACCCATAGAATGGAGAAGACCGAGAACTTCTGTTTTCCTCCTCCTGACAGTGTGCTCTGTTCAGAGAGAATCGGCGCACACTATGCGGACACTCGGCTCAAACTCAAGCTAAAAAAATTGGTGAAATAACCGGCCAGATTCTCACGAATAATAGAATCTACAGCCGTCAGACCGCTGCCTAAATGTCTGTTATGTTATGTAACTGAGATAATATACTCATTAATCACAGTCTTCCCCAGTTGCCAGCACTGCGATGGTTCTCTTCTCACTCTCCATTGTAATTCCAATTTGCCAGATCACACAGGAATTTGGAGGTTGCTTTTACCATATAAGACCATGGAGCATCAGAACGAGGCATACATTACTTTAAGTTGTGACCGCGTCAAATGTTTCAAATCACTTTATGTGCCAATAACTCTACAATGTTTCAACATATCCCAGTGATTTTGAGATGTTTTCATAGCTCATTATATTTTATAATAATGGTAAATTTAGGTCAATATGTACTGCGTTTATAAAAATATCAGAAATTTAACAAAAAGTTCTAAAAATTTGTAGTTTTCACATTTGGAAGTTTTTTTCCTTTAATCCGGGTAGTCACACCTCACAAAATATTAATAAATAACATTTATCTCATATCTGCTTTACATCAGCACCATTTGTAAAATGTTCTTTTATTTTATTAGGCTGTTAGAAGCTTTATAATTGTAGAAGTCATTTTCATTTTTTCAAGGGAATTTACAAAACTTATTTTTTTTTAAAGACCTATTCTGTTTTAAAGTGACTTTGGGAAACCTATATATTGTAAAACTCCCCAAAATTAAAATTAATTTATAAACCGCACCCCTCAACATATTCAGAACCGTTGTCAGGTCATTTATTAACCCTTCAGCTGCTTTTCAGGAATTAAAGCAAAGAGGGCTGACAGGATTGAAAAATGTTATTTTTACCATCTACATATTGCCAACTTCTAACCAGGTCACTAAAGCCAGCAGACTCTAAGGCCATTGTTTGGCCTTGAATTGCCATGCCAACCATTAAGACCACACTATGATAATCTCAGGATGCTCATTAAAGAGGGAGCCCAAAAACTACACTGTCTGCAGAATTATTAGGCAAATGAGTATTTTGATCACACGATACTTTTTATAGATGTTGTCCTACTCTAAGCTGTATAGGCTTAAGAGCCAACTACCAATTAAGTAAATCAGGTGATATGCACATCTGTAATGAGGAGGGATGTGGTGTAATGACATCAACACCCTATATAAGGTGTGCTTAATTAATAGGCAACTTCCTTTCCTTTGGCAAAATGGGTCAGAAGAGAGATTTGACAGGCTCGGAAAAATCCAAAATTGTGAGATGTCTTGCAGAGGGATGCAGCAGTCTTGAAATTGCCAAACTTTTGAAGCATGATCACCGAACAATCAATCGTTTCATGGCAAATAGCCAACAGGGTCACAAGAAACGTGTTGGGCAAAAAAGGCGCAAAATAACTGCCCATGAATTGAGGAAAATCAAGCATGAAGCTGCCAAGATTCCATTTGCCACCAGTTTGGCCATATTTCAGAGCTGCAACGTTGCTGGAGTATCAAAAAGCACAAGGTGTGCCATACTCAGGGACATAGCCAAGGTAAGGAAGGCTGAAAAACGACCACTTTTGAACAAGAAACATAAGATAAAATGTCAAGACTGGACCTAAAAATATCTTAAGATTAATTTTTCAAAGGTTTTATGGACTGATGAAATGAGAGTGACTCTTGATGAGCCAGATGGATGGGCCAGAGGCTGGATCAGTAAAGGGCAGAGAGCTCCACTCTCACTCAGATGCCAGTAAGGTGGAGGTGGGGTACTGGTATTGGCTGTTATCATCAAAGATGAACTTGTGGGACCTTTTTGAGTGGAGCATGGAGTTAAGCTCAATTCCCAGACCTACTGCCAGTTTCTGGAAGACAACTTGTTAAAACAGTGGTACAGGAAGAATTCGGTATTGTTTAAGAAAAACATGATTTTCATGATGGACAATGCTCCATCACATGCATCCTACTACTCCACAGCCTGGCTGGCCAGTAAAGGTCTAAAAGATGAAAAAATAATGACATTGCCCCCTTGTTCACCTGATCTGAACCCCATAGAGAACCTGTGGTCCCTCAAAGTGTGAGATCTACAGGGAGGAAAAACAGTACACCTCTCGGAAGTGCCTGGGAGGCTGTAGTGGCTGCTGCACGCAATGTTGATCGTAAACAGATCAAGCAACTGACAGAATCTATTGATGGTAGGCTGTTGAGTGTCATCATAAAGAAAGGTGGCTATATTGGTCACAAATTTTTGGGGGTTTTGTTTTTGCATGTCAGAAATGTTTATTTCTAAATTTTGTGCAGTTATATTGGTTTTCCTGGTGAAAATAAACAAGTGAGATGGGAATATATTTGGTTTTTATTAAGTTGCCTAATAATTCTGCACAGTAATAGTTACCTGCACAAACAGATATCCTCCTAAGATAGCCAAATCTAAAAAAAAATCCACTCCAACTTCCAAAAATATTAAGCTTTGATATTTATGAGTCTTTTGGGTTGATTGAGAACATAGTTGTTGATCAATAATAAAAAAAAATCCTCTAAAATACAACTTGCCTAAATAATTCTGCACACGGTGTATGTTAACCATCTAGATACCATAGTCACTATTGACAGCAGCATCTAAGGGGTTAAACGGCCATAGTTGGTGCCAACACCAATCGTGACTGATGCAGCAAGGTGTCAGCTATAGTGTACAGATGACAGCTGCTGCATTTGTACCAATCGAGGAAAGCTATTTACTTATACTTTAGGTCAGTAAAAAGACGTATTGGTGGTCAATAAGAGGTTAAAGTTCAGAATTCTGGTGTAAATTACTATGAAAGGTCTGAAAAGTTTTTGATTGTTTTGATGTCAGTTTATCGCAGTTCCCCTAGAATAGGAGGAACTGAGGGGAGAGGAGAGCATGACAAGGCTTGTCTAATTGATGACAATCTGTGGTGTTCTTTATTCCAAAAATCTTATTCCAGTCAAAGACTGGGCATGAAAGACGAAGTGGAGCCACAAGAGATCCTATGAAATATTTTTTTTTTTTTTTTTTTAAATAAAGTGAGATAAATGGAGGTGGGGGACCCAGGACATGATATTATGTTGTTAATGTGGGGTGGGGGTGGGAGAGAGGACATGACGTAATGATATGGGTGGGTGGGGGGGACATATAAATATAATGAATTGTAGCGCCATGAAATTATAATGAATTAGGGTAGCTGGAGGAACACAGAGGGATTGCTGACATAGGAGAGTGACTGATAACTAATTGGGGGAAAGTACAGTGGCTAATTAATATAATTCATTTATAGATTTACGGGGCAGGGGAAGAGTGGCAAATTATAGTTAATAGGGGGCACAGTGGTGGATTATCTATATATATAATTGCCTTATTATCTGTCTGTCTTGCTCCAAAATGATGTCATTACAGTGACAACCGTCGCAT
The DNA here is from genome assembly GCF_048569485.1 of Anomaloglossus baeobatrachus. Classification (NCBI taxonomy): domain Eukaryota; kingdom Metazoa; phylum Chordata; class Amphibia; order Anura; family Aromobatidae; genus Anomaloglossus; species Anomaloglossus baeobatrachus. The sequence continues at coordinate 342,260,682 of NC_134355.1, read as the reverse complement.
TGGCCGCTCGGCTCGGCCACGCCCCCGCACGCATTGGCCGCTCGGTCACACCCCCCGCACGCATTGCCCGCTCGGCCACGCCTCCCGCACATTGTGCCCACTCGGCTACAGCCCCCGCACACTGTGCCCGCTCGGCCACGGCCCCCGCACACTGTGCGCGCTCGGCCACGCCCACCGCACACATTGGGCACCTATACACCTCCCCCCAGGACTACTCCTCCTATTACACACCTCCCCCCAGGACTACTCCACCTATTATACTCCTCTCTCCCCCCAGGACTACTCCTCCTATTATCCTCCTCTCTCCCCTGGACTACTCCTCCTACTATCCTCCTCTCCCTCCAGGACTACGCCTCCTATTATACTCCTTGCTCCCCAGGACTACTCCTCCAACACACATGCACTGCACAAAACATACCTCCCCCAAAACACACACACGTACCCCACATAAACCACGCAACACACACAGCACCACACACAACACTGCAGACACACAGTGCCCCACAAACAACGCAACACACAAACAACACCGCTCTCACACCCCCCCACACCCAGACAACACCTAGAACATTTACAGCGCCCTACACAAACACTTGGTAACTACACACAACAACATCTATATATATATATATATATATATATATATAACAAAAATCATACATTAACTACACAATAAATTCTAGAATACCCGATGCGTTAGAATCGGGCCACCTTCTAGTCAATTTATATTTGGAATGGTGTGATGCATATAAGCTACACAGGTAAGCAAAATTTTGGGTTTATGTATTTTTTTCAAATCCAATGACTGATTCAGATGGCGATTTCAAAAAACACTTGTATTTTTAACCATCACATATGAATTTTCACAAAAAGAGTGTGAAATTATGTGCAAGTGAGATAAGCAGGAAAAATCTTTATTGTAGCGAAAAAGGTACTCAATATAAATGTATTGAACGTTCATTCTGCATTTTTTATTGGAAATTAATTAATGAAGATCTTCTCTGTGAAGCATCCAGCAGTTGTTCCCTATTATATTCACGTTCCTTCTTCCTTGGAATCGTGTCTCCATCTCTTTAAGATTCTGATGAAATCTTTCTCCTTTCTCTTCTTCGCTAACAGCACCGAGATGTTCAGGAAAGTAAAATATGTACCTTCAAATTCATGAGACAACCCAACGCTTTGAAAAGTTTCAGCATGTTGTCTGCGATAGACTTTGGATCTTTGTTACTACCTAGACATTTCTTCACGTCTTTAAAAAGCATTACAAGCCATTTTCTCGTCCTTCATTAGTTTCCGAATATCCAGACCCACAAAAATGCTTTCTTCAGTTTTGCTTTGGACAGTCCCTGAAACTTCGTACACAAGTAGTTTAAAGTCTTTCCTTCTTTCTGTAGAGCTTTCACAAACTGCTTCATTAGTCCAAGCATAATGTGGAGTGGTGGCCGGAGAAGTTTAGAGTGATCAAATAAATTTTCTGCAACTATGTTCTTGAGTCCAGGATGCAAAGATGGTCCTGTTGGCCAACTTTTTTTGGCTCCAGTGATGAGTCCTATCCCGGGTGTCTCAAGCAAACAAAAAGCATGGGTACTTTGTGTATCCTCTTTGCTACCCAAGGAGCAACGAGAGAGCTTTCAGACCACCACATATTGACCATCCTTCATTTTTTTAATTACATTTCTTGAGAATAAAGTAAAAAATCTTATAGCTTTTCTTCAAGTGCACAGAATACCCTATAGGCACTGAAGCACACTTGCTGCCATTATGCAGTAGCACAGCTTTCAGACTTTTTTCGAAGACTCAGAGTCTCCACTCGTTCAATGTTAAATTTTTCGATCAGCCCAGGAATATCACTACAATACACTAGAGCACCATCTTGAGAAAAGTTTGGAAGGAAATCCTTTTGAAATCCTATGGAATTCTATTCTTCTGGAAGCCTATGGAGTCAGTGCATGTGAAAAATCTGTACGAGATAGAATATTTTCTATATGTTTATGGAATTCAGCTATCAAAATTATATAAAAATCACCTCTTACTTTTCAAACAATTTTACCATTTCAGACCGGTTTTATATATTATTGATGCGGTGCATGTCGTGTATCTTTATTCTGAGGTGCAGTGTGGAGGGTTTCTTATTCCAGAAACAAATGTGTACATATACAGTTAGGTCCAGAAATATTTGGACAGTGACACAAGTTTTGTTATTTTAGCTGTTTACAAAAACATGTTCAGAAATACAATTATATATATAATATGGGCTGAAAGTGCACACTCCCAGCTGCAATATGAGAGTTTTCACATCCAAATCGGAGAAAGGGTTTAGGAATCATAGCTCTGTAATGCATAGCCTCCTCTTTTTCAAGGGACCAAAAGTAATTGGACAAGGGACTCTAAGGGCTGCAATTAACTCTGAAGGTGTCTCCCTCGTTAACCTGTAATCAATGAAGTAGTTAAAAGGTCTGGGGTTTATTACAGGTGTGTGGTTTTGCATTTGGAAGCTGTTGCTGTGACCAGACAACATGCGGTCTAAAGAACTCTCAATTGAGGTGAAGCAGAACATCCTGAGGCTGAAAAAAAAGAAAAAATCCATCAGAGAGATAGCAGACATGCTTGGAGTAGCAAAATCAACAGTCGGGTACATTCTGAGAAAAAAGGAATTGACTGATGAGCTTGGAAACTCAAAAAGGCCTGGGCGTCCACGGATGACAACAGTGGTGGATGATCGCCGCATACTTTCTTTGGTGAAGAAGAACCCGTTCACAACATCAACTGAAGTCCAGAACACTCTCAGTGAAGTAGGTGTATCTGTCTCTAAGTCAACAGTAAAGAGAAGACTCCATGAAAGTAAATACAAAGGGTTCACATCTAGATGCAAACCATTCATCAAATCCAAAAATAGACAGGCCAGAGTTAAATTTGCTGAAAAACACCTCATGAAGCCAGCTCAGTTCTGGAAAAGTATTCTATGGACAGATGAGACAAAGATCAACCTGTACCAGAATGATGGGAAGAAAAAAGTTTGGAGAAGAAAGGGAACGGCACATGATCCAAGGCACACCACATCCTCTGTAAAACATGGTGAAGGCAACGTGATGGCATGGGCATGCATGGCTTTCAATGGCACTGGGTCACTTGTGTTTATTGATGACATAACAGCAGACAAGAGTAGCCGGATGAATTCTGAAGTGTACCGGGATATACTTTCAGCCCAGATTCAGCCAAATGCCGCAAAGTTGATCGGACGGCGCTTCATAGTACAGATGGACAATGACCCCAAGCATACAGCCAAAGCTACCCAGGAGTTCATGAGTGCAAAAAAGTGGAACATTCTGCAATGGCCAAGTCAATCACCAGATCTTAACCCAATTGAGCATGCATTTCACTTGCTCAAATCCAGACTTAAGACGGAAAGACCCACAAACAAGCAAGACCTGAAGGCTGCGGCTGTAAAGGCCTGGCAAAGCATTAAGAAGGAGGAAACCCAGCGTTTGGTGATGTCCATGGGTTCCAGACTTAAGGCAGTGATTGCCTCCAAAGGATTTGCAACAAAATATTGAAAATAAAAATATTTTCTTTGGGTTTGGTTTATTTGTCCAATTACTTTTGACCTCCTAAAATGTGGAGTGTTTGTAAAGAAATGTGTACAATTCCTACAATTTCTATCAGATATTTTTGTTCAAACCTTCAAATTAAACGTTACAATCTGCACTTGAATTCTGTTGTAGAGATTTCATTTCAAATCCAATGTGGTGGCATGCAGAGCCCAACTCGCGAAAATTGTGTCACTGTCCAAATATTTCTGGACCTAACTGTATGTGACCTTTTATTTTCAGGGGTGCGGTGATCAGTGCAGAAAACTCTGGAGTGATTGAGTCCCGGCATTAGGACATCGACACGAAAGTTCGACAAGATGATTAAGAAAAACACTAATCAGACAAGATGTCAATGGTAAGTTATTGAATGTAAATATTTATTCCGTATCTACACTGTATAAGGGTACATGTAAAAGGACCAAACGGCGGCCCTAGCCAATCGGTAAACCATTACCAATCGGCAGTCATTTAATAATCTGTTTAATCAGACAAATCATCATGCGCAGTGAGTGATACATTCCTTATTATATAGCAATGCCCCTCATTGCGTAGCATTCCCTTTTGTTATGTATAGCGCCATTCCATATTATATAGCGTCCTCTTTTCTATATAACGCCTTGTCTTATTACATAGTATCCTCTATTATGTATAACTATGTTATGTATAGCACTGTACATTAGGGGGAAAAAATTGTCTCTGTGTCTTTTTGTATTTGCAGATGTGAAACCGAGAACTTGTGTGTTCATGACATGACCAAATGACCTCTGAAGAAAATCATGTGGCCTGTCTTGTGATATATCGGGTGCTGCCAGGGGCGCTCCAGGCTATTCCTAATCTGCCCCTGGGCTTATCTACACTATGAACACACATTAGTGATATATTTTCTTTCCTTTCACATCTTATGTCTGGTAGGCTTTTATTTTAATCACAAATGCTGCAATTTCTCATAACTGATAGTGTGACATGACAAGCTTGATGGTTTTATCTAGTCGATACCATATATTTTATTGTTTCAAAATTGTGGTAGGATATGTCAAGAGCCAATAAGTGCCATCATGTGAGGAATGAAAAATTACCTCTTCCATCTCAGTCAACTGCCAATAAAAGAGGCGTGAAGCCATTTCCCTGTCCCCATGCCATAAATGCAAGGTAGTTTCTACATTAAGTATAATACAATTAATGTCACTTCAATGAGTAGGATACAATAGTAATAGGTGCACATGAACGTCTCACCATTTCTGGATTTTCATGATTTGCTGATCCACGTAGGAGAAATATGCATTCCAAATGTAAGAGAATGGAAGTGAACTACTGCCACTGACCTCTCTAATAGCCTTTTACACTATAAAATCCAATGCAAAGCAGCAGTCGAATTCCGTTAATTTTAATGCTGCACTAAAGAACTTGGCACTAAATTAACTTGCAGCCATGGCCCTGTCCTGCCTTTAAAATAATGCTTTACTAAGTACTCCACATACAGAATAAATCAAGGGCGATACCTGCTGCTTTTATCTGCAGCGCAGCTAAGTGCTCTGTAGCGGCCTGCCCGTACACCGTTCATTTTACACGACTGTTTTCTACTACATTTCTACTTAATAGTATCACATTTATTCATTATGAATGGTGACTACAAGGATTTGGCCTTCCTGCGAGATTACTTTTCGAGAAATGCTCTGCCATAGGCTATATGTACTAATGCACTACAAAGCCTATATGTAGCACAGACATACAGTAGTAATACAAATAGCATACACTCATAGAAAATATGTATCAAATCGGTGAAGACTCATGTGACGTAAAGAAAATAAATGAATACATGGCAATGTACGTATATTACAACTGAGCAAAAACATATTTTTGCAACCAGCTCATGACCGGCCATTATCCCTATTCCTGACCAGGCACATTTTTGGGTTTTATCCTACATGCGGTTTAAAGAGCCTTAAAGGGTTGGTCCAAAAGCAAAGGTAAATTCTATTTACATCCTTATCCATTTGATGTTATAATCTAAGATACTTTGGAATATACCTCTATTCAAAATGCCCTACTGTTTCCTGACTACACTAACTGCTATTCTATTTTTTTTTTCTATTCTCTGTTGGATGATGAATCAGTTGAGAATCCCAGTACATGCTGGAATATTCAAACGACCTGTCATCAGGGGGCAAAGTCGGGGGCAGAGACCGCAGCTTCTGCCCCCTCCCTAAAACAAAGCATCATAATGACACTCATTTCAGAGGCTGGTTTGTGCCTGCTGCATCTGTCCTTTCCTGTTTGTCCCTCACTGCTGCATCTGTCCCTCCCTGCTGCGTCTGTCCCCTCCATCTGTCCCACACTGCTGCGTCTGTCCCACACTGCTGCGTCTGTCCTTCTCTGATACATCTGTCCCACACTGCTGCGTCTGTCCCACACTGCTGCGTCTGTCCTTCTCTGATACATCTGTCTCACCCTGATGAGTCTATCCCTCCATGTTGTCTGCTTCCCCCAGGCTGTGTCTGCCTCCCCCAGGCTGTGTCTGCCTCCCCCAGGCTGTGTCTGCGTCCCTCCCTGCTGTGTCTGCGTCCCTCCCTGCTGTGTCTGCGTCCCTCCCTGCTGTGTCTGCGTCCCTCCCTGCTGTGTCTGCGTCCCTCCCTGCTGTGTCTGCGTCCCTCCCTGCTGTGTCTGCGTCCCTCCCTGCTGTGTCTGCGTCCCTCCCTGCTGTGTCTGCGTCCCTCCCTGCTGTGTCTGCGTCCCTCCCTGCTGTGTCTGCGTCCCTCCCTGCTGTGTCTGCGTCCCTCCCTGCTGTGTCTGCGTCCCTCCCTGCTGTGTCTGCGTCCCTCCCTGCTGTGTCTGCGTCCCTCCCTGCTGTGTCTGCGTCCCTCCCTGCTGTGTCTGCGTCCCTCCCTGCTGTGTCTGCGTCCCTCCCTGCTGTGTCTGCGTCCCTCCCTGCTGTGTCTGCGTCCCTCCCTGCTGTGTCTGCGTCCCTCCCTGCTGTGTCTGCGTCCCTCCCTGCTGTGTCTGCGTCCCTCCCTGCTGTGTCTGTCCCTCCCTGTACTGTGAAGTCTACACTATGTGATCTACACAATGCACGTGTTAAACAAGACAGGCGGGAGGGCACCAAAAATGAGAGTAAATATATAAGTGGGATCACAAACCACTAGCACATTCTGAACAAACAATTGAAACCACAAGAGAAAAGAGAATATGCACAAAGTGGGATCACCAAAAATTACCATGCAATAACATTTTATTATATCCAAAAGACATACAAAACACATATATGTACATTAAAAACAATTAAAAAGCAAAAAAGCTTATACAGTTATTTGGTGCCAATGATATGTACCACCAAAATGCACCCCACCCTCTCAATGAGCCACAAACAAACCCCACATAATAAATCAGGGCAAATGTAATAGCCACAAAAGGTTCAGCTCAGTCAATAGCAAGCAGTAAACATGACATGCTAATGAAAACAAAAGCAACCATAGAATAATACTGCATGTAAATACCTCAAAGCATGATAATGACCTGACCCTGAAGTATATGCCTGAAAAAAATTTTTTTTAGAGGCAAAACATATACCCAAAGAAAAGTCGCAAGGGGTGAGTGGCAAAGCAATAGCATGAGAGGAGTGGGGTGTAGACCCCACGCGTATCGCTACAAAAAGTTGTAGCTTCCTCAGGGGAAATGAGGCAGACTATGGTAAGTGTGTCTTAAATAGGCATGTTAATCAAAGCAAATTACTTACAGGCATGGACCCGGAGGAAGGGGAGAGAGAAGTAACCATGTAAACTGAGGACGCCGGTGGGCGCCGCCATTGTCTGTCACGTGACCGGACCATGTGATCACCATGACGTGCAGTCATCACAGTCAGAGCGCATGCGCAATAATGCTTGTGGTCCCTTATGCGCACACATGCCTCCCGCTTTGCGCACACAGACTGAGCATTCCCGCACCAGGGTACACGGGACTAGTGTGACGCGAATGCAGGATGGCTATCTGTGCGGTTGCCTTGGCCACCATCATGCCCTCTAAGTCCTCTAAACCTTCTTTTGCGACCTACTTATGCAGTGGTCGTGTGTATCTCTGGTGGACTCACATTTCTGGGTTGAAATGTCCCCTGTAGGAGTATGCATTGTTGCAGCGCAGCGCATGTTTATGTAAGGTCAATATTTTTGCACTCACAGTTCTCACAATCAATCCCTTTTTGGGTGAATGTTTACTGTTTGTTCTGTGCGCACAGATGGTGAATGAGTGTGTGCTGCCCAGTGACTTTGGTTGAGGTGCACTTTGCGATTATTCCTTAGTTCTTATATGGGTACGTTTTACAAGGGTACATCAATATGTGATCAGTTTGCGTCATTATTACACGAACATAACATAGGTGTCTATATGACTGTTTGATATTTGCTGCTCATCTAATGATGTTTGGTGATTTACCCCTGTACTGTGTACATATCATGTTTTCGCGGTATTCATTTTTGAAGCCGAAATGTCCCTGCAGGGATTCCTTATGGATATTGCGCATGCGCACACTTATGTGGCTTTCTGTTCAAACAAGCGAGTTACACAAACTCATTTATCTAGCGCGGGTGTACTATCTGTCTCGCATGCATAATCTATGTGTTCTTTGCGCGCTTATTCTATCTTTTATGGGACTGTTAAGTGCGTTTGTAGTACTGGCATTATTGCGCATGCGCTCTGACTGTGATGACTGCACGTCATGGTGATCACATGGTCCGGTCACGTGACAGACAATGGCGGCGCCCACCGGCGTCCTCAGTTTACATGGTTACTTCTCTCTCCCCTTCCTCCGGGTCCATGCCTGTAAGTAATTTGCTTTGATTAACATGCCTATTTAAGACACACTTACCATAGTCTGCCTCATTTCCCCTGAGGAAGCTACAACTTTTTGTAGCGATACGCGTGGGGTCTACACCCCACTCCTCTCATGCTATTGCTTTGCCACTCACCCCTTGCGACTTTTCTTTGGGTATATGTTTTGCCTCTAAAAAAAATTTTTTTCAGGCATATACTTCAGGGTCAGGTCATTATCATGCTTTGAGGTATTTACATGCAGTATTATTCTATGGTTGCTTTTGTTTTCATTAGCATGTCATGTTTACTGCTTGCTATTGACTGAGCTGAACCTTTTGTGGCTATTACATTTGCCCTGATTTATTATGTGGGGTTTGTTTGTGGCTCATTGAGAGGGTGGGGTGCATTTTGGTGGTACATATCATTGGCACCAAATAACTGTATAAGCTTTTTTGCTTTTTAATTGTTTTTAATGTACATCTATGTGTTTTGTATGTCTTTTGGATATAATAAAATGTTATTGCATGGTAATTTTTGGTGATCCCACTTTGTGCATATTCTCTTTTCTCTTGTGGTTTCAATCTACACAATGCACAGCACAGTGCACAGACAAGCTGTGTTATGGGCTCAGAACAGTAATCACAGAGCGGTATCTGTACCTGGCATTGTGCAGGGAGGGACAGGCGCAGCAGGGAGGGACAGGCGCAGCAGGGAGGGACAGGCGCAGCAGGGAGGGACAGGCGCAGCAGGGAGGGACAGGCGCAGAAGGGAGGGACAGACGCAGCAGGGAGGGACAGACGCAGCAGATACAAACCAGTTCCTGAAATGAGCGTCATGATGATGCTTCTTTACAGGGAGGGGACAGAGGCTCTTGTCACACACGGCCACAGCTTCCTCCCTCTGATGACACTGTTTGTGTATCCCAGCATGCACTGAGATTTTCTAACGATTTGTCATCAGACAGGAAATAAAAAAAAAATAGAATAGTAGATAGTGTAGTTAGGGAATGGTAGGGAATTTTTATTACAAGAAAATTAGAAAGTAGCTTAGATTAGCATCAAATGGATAGGGATTTAAATGTTTACTTTTCCTTGCGAACCAACCCTTCAAAAGTTTTTCTTGTATGGACATTCAAGTAAATTTTTCATCTTTCTTTGTGATAGGTGGAGACACATTTTTACTTCCGTAACAGTTATTTATATATCAGACACCTTTTTCGTTTGTTCAGCAGGGCAGGGCTGGGAACATCGATTGGCTTGGCAGCAGATTTATCAGTTTTTTTTCCTGTTTTTTATTTTTGCTTGTAATTTTTTATTCTTAAATTGATTCAATTATTGTGCCCTCCACCATAAGCTCATCGTGCTCCTTCCTTTATACACCCAGTGATCACATGACAGAGGAAGCGCCGGTAGAACTTACATTGTACACATAGAGCTTGTTCAGCACTATGTATTCAGCAACAGTTTACCTAACCAAAGATTACTTTTAAAGGGATTTTACATGATTAAAAAGCATAGCTGCTTTATTCTGGAAATATCCCCACACCTGTCCAACTGCAGCTCAGTTACATAAGGCTATATTCCCACAATGAGCATTCGGTGGGTTTTTGACAGTGCAGAACTTCAGCACCAATTAGCTAAGTTAGGTTACTTTTAGTTTTTTTCAATATGCCTTTTTTAGGCTGCTTTCACACTTGCATTCAGCGCAATCCACCGCTATGGAGAATAGCGTAGTCCGTTAACGCACTGCGCTATTCTCCTCAGACTTGTATTGACGACACACCGTAACGCAAGTGTCTGTGTTGCATCCGCTGGACGACGCTGCGTCGTTATTTTGCCGCTAGATGCGACAGTCCCGGGACTCTACCCGGCTCATCCCGAATTGCCCTGGTGCGGTGGCAATCGGGGTAATAAGGAGTTAGTGGCAGCCCATAGCTGCCACTAAGTCCTAGGTTAATCATGGCAGACGTCTATGAGACACCCCCAATGATTAATCTGTAAGTGACAGTAAATAAACACCAACACCCGAAAAAATCCTTTATTTGGAACAAAAGAAAAAAAAAAAACACCTTCTTTCACCACTTTATTAAAATCCCCAAATACCTCTCCAAGTCCGGCGTAATCCACACGAGGCCCCACGACGCATCCAGCTCTGCTACATGAAGCCGACAGGAGCGAACGTAGAACACCGCTGCTCACTGTGAGCTCCACGCAGCAACTGAAGTGAGTTGCGCTGTCAGCTGTGACGCCATTCAGGTTACCCGCGGCCACCGCTCTCAGGTGGAGGATTGCAGCAGGCCGCGGGTAACCTGAGTGACAGCACCGCTGATCGTGCGGCACACTTCAGTCATTCAGGGGATTTACGGTCACCAGTGAGTCCTTTACCTGTGATCGCAAATCAGGTCACGGCACACAGACAAAGCCGCGCGATGACAATGAAGTTGGGTGAAGTTCATCCGAGTTCATTCTGATCGCGCGGTTCTGTCTCGCAGCCAGCCATGCGATCCGAAGAAGGGCAAACTTGTCTGAAACCTTGCTCCATTGAAACCCAGAAGATGTAAATAAGTTGCTTATAATTAAATGCACATTAAGCCTTAAGGACAGTTTTTACTCTTAGATTTGATGTCTGGTTCTAAATAGGAGACTAGTGACCCACCCTTGGCACAGCCTAAAGATCCGTTCTATTGGTGACCGCCAGTAAATAAACTATATTATAAACTATATATACAATTTATATTAGATTGCTCAGTACACATGGGATGCCATGGTTCACGAAAATGTGAGTCCTGTTTACAATGATGATCTTTTACACTGCACAAAAAAAAATAATTTAACCAGATGAACCAAAGTTTTGATCATTCTGTGGGTGATAGGCACCCTGTTTACACAGCAAAATATTCACTAAACGGGCATTTTCGTCAGAATTTTCTTGCTGGGTAAATGCCACTTTAGCAAGGTTTATCTGTGTCTTTTGAGAGCCTTCAGAAAAAAGCTCTAGAAAGTCAAATAGATATACATGAAACTGAAGTTAGCATTTACATATACAGTATACGGTATATGTGCACTGAAGAAAAAGTCAGACGTGATTAAGTACAAATGGTAAATATGTTATGTAAGCAATGATGATGAGTGTATTGATAATCCTTAAATTCTGCAGATTACATGACTTACTGTATAATATAAAAAATAAATAAATGTAGTTAATTTCAATCGCTTTGCTAAAATGTAATCAGGACACACATATACAATGATCTAGCCATGATTTACTATAATCTGTGTAAAATGTTGATCCTACCTGTCTACCAGCTCTAATTTCTCTGAGAACATTCTCATAGCAAACTTCTTCCATGTCATGAAGTTGTTGGGTCTAAAAAAAAAAAATAGAGACAAACAATTACATACTGAAAGTTTAGCTCAAAATGTAATGAATTATACACTTAAATAGGACCTGTACACATGCTCTTTTAGGTTGTATACAACAATCTTATTGTATGACCATCTTAAAATCAGTATTGGAACTGTTTATGTATAGTATAAATGTAAAAAAACACCACTGTCAAATTGCACATTTCTAACATTTACACTTACAAACACCTTGTCTTTCTGATGTAACACTGGAGATAACACTGGTGTTGAGGTAAGAAGAGGTTGCTCACACTGCTGCCCACTGTTATTCTGAATTAATAACAGAGATACCAGGAGTGCTGAGGTAAAAATTATTACTCACATTGCTATACACATTGTCTTTCTAATCTAACACTGGAGATAATACTGGTGTTGAGGTAAGAAGAGGTTGCTCACACTGCTGCCCACTGTTATTCTGATCTAATAACAGAGATACCAGGAGTGCTGAGGTAAAAAGAGGCTGCTCACTGTTATGATCTCTGATGTTCAATGACTACAATGAGCACAATCCACCAGAGTAGTAGGTAATAGCATACTCACTGCAAGCCCTGAACTTAACACCACACTAGAAGTAGCCGGGCAGCATACCTGACAATCCTAGATGCCTCAAACCCAGCCGGAAGACTACATAACCTACAAGGCAGAAAGTGAAAAGAAACTATCTTGCCCCAGAACAGATTTCTCTAAAGAAAATAGGCAGCCTCCCACATGTACTGACTGTGAGCGAAGATGAAAAGACATACACAGTAAGAGCAAGCTTGGGCAAAGAGACGCCACTCTATACTGAATACAAAAGACAGGATAGGGAACTCTTGCGGTTGGTATGAAAAAACCCTATCAAAACGTCCTACACGGAAAGTGTAAAAAAAGAAGAGTAATCTAATACTTGCACATTCACAATCCGTACAAGCTCTGGTGAAATTGTAGGAAAAAACTAGCAATTACCCTGCTGACTAAAGGCCCCGTCACACACAGAGATAAATCTTTGGCAGATCTGTGGTTGCAGTGAAATCATGGTCATATTGTTCCATTTGTACACAGCCACAAACCTGGCACTGATTGTCCACAATTTCACTGCAACCACAGATCTGCTGCAGATTTATCTCTGTGTGTGACAGGGCCTTAAACCTTGCTAAAATAAATAGCAAAGACTGACTAGGAAGATAAATCTTCCTTATCTGAATGCACAAACAAAACAGGATACGATACAAAAAAACCTTCAGAGATAATTCACAGAAGCATAAGCAAATAACACACGAAAAGTATGAAGCAAAACCATGAACTTAGCTTAGCTTGGTAGCAGGGAAGCCAGAGGGACAAGAGACAGACTCCTATAGTCTCTGGAATTTCAGACAACTGGCAGAGATAAACAGCCAGCACACACCTATATCCAAAATCAAGGTTTGAGCTGCAAACCAGGTGTGTAGAACTGGGGAACAGAATCTAACCACTATCCTCAGAGACCACAGGAGGGAGTCCAAGAGCGGAACTCCACCAGACAGTATTCACAACAGCTCACACTGCTGTACACCATGTATTTCTGATCTATTGCTGGACATAATAGTTGTACTAAGTTAAGAGTTGGAGGTTACACAGAACAGCATCACATGTCACATGTGGCCCAGAGGCTGACAGGTCAGATGCATCAGATACCAGTCACTGCTAAAGCTGGGTTCACACTAAGCGACAGCGACAACGACGTCGCTGTTACGTCACCATTTTCGGTGACGTAACAGCGACCTTGTAAGTCGCTGTTATGATCGCTGCTTAGCTGTCAAACACAGCAGAAGCAGCGATCATAACGTCGCTGTGCTACATGTGCAGAGAGCAGGGAGCCGCGCACACTGCTTAGCGCTGGCTCCTTGCTCTCCTAGGTACAGTACACATCGGGTTAATTAACCCGATGTGTGCTGCAGCTACATGTCACAGTGCAGAGAGCAGGGAGCCGCGCGCACTGCTTAGCGCTGGCTCCTTGCTCTCCTTGCTACAGTATACATCGGGTTAATTACCTGATGTGTACTGCAGCCACATGTGCACAGAGCAGGAGCCGGCACTGGCAGCAAGAGCGGAGGCTGGTAACGAAGGTAAATATCGGGTAACCAGGGAAAGGTCTTCCCTTGGTTACCCGATGTTTACGCTGGTTACAGCTTACCGCAGCTGCCAGACGCCGGCTCCTGCTGCCTGCTCGCTTCATTTCGTCGCTCTCTCGCTGTCACACACAGTGATGTGTGTGTCACAGCGGGAGAGTGACGACCAAAAAATGAAGCTGGACATTGAGCAACGACCGGCGACCTCACAGCAGGGGCCAGGTCGTTGCTGGATGTCACACACAGCGACAGCGACGGGACGTCGCTGCAACGTCACAGAAAATGGTGACGTAGCAGCGACGTCGTTGTCGCTGTGTGTGACACCAGCTTAAGTTTATTGCACCAAGACAGCACACATTTTTATTTGCATTGGTCAATTTCCAGTATGTGGAAAATTAAAGCGCCACAACAGTAAACAAAAACCTTCACAGTGGTTAATTGATTAATGTATTTCCAGGAGGAACACTATAGAAAGGCTGTGTGGGCATGCTGAGTTTTTAATGCAGATTTGGTGCAATTTATCGTACAGATTGTTGCAAACTCTGCATGTTTATCCTTATGCCAGCAAAGTCAATGAGAATTCTGGAGTGGAGTGCTCACGTTGCTTCATTTTTTCTTGCAGTTTTTTGACAAAAAAATAAGTCAAAATGCGCTAAAAACACAATATAAAAACAACGATTGTAATCTAAAGTACGGCGGCGGTGCAGAAATTCTGCAGTGTCAAAAACTCAACTGATCCTGATGGTGGAAATGTAGCCTAAATGTACAAGTGACCTCCCGATTCATGCGGCATAAACTCTTTGAGGCTCGCTTTACGAAGGAATAGCGATACAACTGAGAACCATGGCAAAACACTGAACATTTCATTTTGTCTCCTTATGGTATCCAATAGCTGAGATTGAATATCATTGTCATCGTAACTGAAATATAGCATTAAATATGACATATGCTTAAAATCGAGGGATTGTGATATGCTTCACATAGTCGGAACGCTTAGGGAAATATGTATGCTTACTTATAAGGGTTGTCTAATGCGATTCTCAGAAAACAGCACATAATTTAATGCATGACGAGCAAAAGTGAATTTCCATAACTAAACAAGTAAAATGCCATTCTGGCATATTAAAAGAAGTAAACATCCCCAATGAATAGCAATAATCCCCATTCTCATATACAGTATTTCATATGCCACACTACACAGACCTTATCATGCACCAGCAGAGGACTATGGTAATTGATTTATATGCTGCAGAGCTGTCACATTGTCAGCTATAGTGTTATTCATTAGAATATTCCTAATCAGTTTTGGAATTGTATGTTGTGATCATCAGCATCAATGTTTTCAGTCGTCGGCGTTAAGTACATTTTGTGAGAAAGTTGCCATATGCTCGCAAATTTAGTTTAAAGCGAAAAAAATTACAATGAAGGCAAATAATATTCTGGCCAAATGACTATTGAAAACAGTTATCGCATAATGGCAAAATTAGGTAAAGAACTAGAGGAAAAATCATGCAAATAAGAGTTGGGAGAGTTAACTACATTATGTGTAGGAAAGGTTTTACATAAGAAAATGGCAGAAAATAGTTCCAGAAGAAAAAAGTTACCTGGTCTCAAGAATGAAGCTTATATACTGTGTTATGTATATGTAAAGGGCAATCATATGCTATACACAGAATGCGAGCGGTGCAGGATACAAAACGATACAAGCAAGACTCCATGTTCTGCTCAAGACCGGATCCATCTGCTTCAGTACAACGGCAATTGACTGGTCAGAACAGATGTTTCGGATTGTGCATGTGATGCAGTGGTAATAAAGGTGGACAGTATGGCTAAAAAGAGAAATGGATTATTTGGACCAACGGATTGGGACACTTACAGGAGCATTTATGACATGCCATTCTAAATCCATAGTGAATAATATGAAGTTGCATATAACAGCTGCTATAACAGCGCCAACACTTCTGCAAGATCTTCGAGTGCCCATTTAATCAGAAGAGCATTTTTAAGGTCAGACACTGATTCTAAGGGGCACTTTGCACACTACGACATCGCAAGCCAATGCTGCAATGTCGAGCGCGATAGTCTCTGCCCCCGTCGCACATACGATATTGTGTTATAGCTGCCGTAGTGAACATTATCGCTACGGCAGCTTTACACGCACTTACCTGCCCTGCGACGTCGCTCTGGCCGGCGAACCGCCTCCTTATTAAGGGGGCGGGTCGTGCGGCGTCATAGCAACGTCACACGGCAGGCGGCCAATAGAAGCGGAGGGGCGGAGATGAGAAGGACGTAAACATCCCACCCACCTCCTTCCTTCCGCATAGCCAGCCGGGACGCAGGTAGTAGATGTTCCTCGCTCCTGCGGCTTCACACACAGCGATGTGTGCTGCCCGCTGGAACGAGGAACAACATCGTAACATCAGTCTTTCCCAATTCATGGAAATGACCGACACTACACCGATGATACGATTACGACGCTTTTGCGCTCGTTAATGGTATCATAAATGCTTTGCACACTACGATATCGAGAGCAACGCCGGATGTTCGTCACTTTCGATTTGACCCCACCGACATCGCACCTGCGATGTCGTAGTGTGCAAAGTGCCCTTTAGGCTGGAGTCACACTTGCGTGTGACTCGTGCGAGTGTCGGATCGCACTACCCGGACCAGCCGCTTCTCTTCTGCCAGGAGCGGCTCTCCGCTGTATGTATTTCTATGATGCTGATCCTCTCCTGTCAGGAGAGCCGCGGCCGGTCCGGGCAGTGCGATCTGATACTCGCACGAGTCACACGCAAGTGTGACTCCAGCCTAATGCATATCAAAGGTATTGGAGGGGGTTCAAGTCAGGGTTCTCTATGTGCCAATCAAAGTCCTTCACACTTAACTCATACAACAATGATTTTATGGACTTTACTTTATGCACTGTTGTAAATTCATGGTGGAAGAGATAAGGTCCTTCCCCAAAATGTTTCCACAAAGTTGGAAGAATAGGGTTGCACAAAATAATTATAGATGTGCTGAAAACAGAATGAAAATAAGCAAGTTTGCAATGGACTTGCTTTATCCATTATTCTCCTGCAATGAGAGCTTTTATCTTATACAGTTGGTTTCCATGGAATTTGGCCACTACAGCTTGCCTAGACCCTAGCCAACTGTGCACAGTATTTACATTACATGAGAAGAGTTAGGTTAGGCTGCTTTCACACATCCGGTAGGTGCAGAGCCGGCCAGTCCGGCTCTAAAACCTATGCAACGGATGCGGCGAAAAAGCCGCATCCTTTGCATAAGTTTTTTAAATGCGGCCCGTACGGTTTTTGCCGCTTGCGGCATGCTACTAAGCATGCGCAGTAACAAAATCCGCATGCGGTGGCCGGATGCGGTTTTTGCCACATCGCGCCGCATCCGGCGTCCATAGGCATGCATTGAAAAATGTGCCGCATCGGCCGGATGCAGCGCGATGCGTTTTTTTTTTGCCGCACAAAAAAAATGCCAGGCAACGTTCCATCCGGCTGCTGCATTGGCTAAATCTGCCGCATGCGGCAAAAAACAGACGGAACGCAAGCCCATGCGGCACAATGCGGCACTAATTAAAGTCTATGCAGGAAAAACGCAACTGGCAGCAAAAAAAAAACGGTTGCGTTTTTCCTGCAAAATGCCGGATTGTGCCGCACAGGAAAAACTGGAGGTGTGAAAGCAGCCTTATGTGCACACGCTGCAGACATTTTCTGCACCAGATCTGCACGCTGTGGCAAAAAAAGCGTCAAAACCAGATGCAGTTTTGACGTGGTTTTGATAAGGGCTTTTGGGTTATCAAGAAAGTCAATTCATTGAAGTCAATGGGTGAAAAAAACGCTGCTAAACCTGATCAATACTTGACATGCTGCAGATTTTTTTCTGCATCAAAATCTGCACCAAAACCACAAGGAAAAAAACGCACCGTATGCACAGCAAATCTAAAATCCCATATACTTTGCTGGCTTCAGGAGAGGCATGCAGATTTTAATGCAGATTTCAAAAAAAGTTCGTCAAAAACAGGCACCAAAAACAGCAGCGTGTGCACAGGGCCTTAAGAGGGAATCTGTCACCAGGTTTTTGCTACCTCATCTGAGAGTAGCATAAATAGACAAAAAGAACCAGATTCCAGCAATGTGTCACTTACTGAGCTGTTTACTGTCATTTTGATAAAATCAATGTTCTCTCTGTTGCAGAGCTCATGAATATGCTGAATATACCTGGCAGCATGCCAAGTAGACCTCTAATGATAAAATCACTGGTTCATCAGCAGTAGATTATCAAAACTACACTAAGCTGCCCAGTAAGTGAAACGCTACTGGAATCAGGATCTCTGCCCTCTACATTATGCTGGTCTCAGATTAGATGGCGAACACCTGCAGACAGATTCCCTTTAACATCTAAAATACTAGTCAGCTCTTTCCAGCACACTGATTTGTATATAGCCTTTGGCTGTGTGTGCACGTTGCCGAATTTCATGCCTTTACGCTGCGTATTGCACCACAGCATAAATGCATGCGACCTGTGTCCCGAGCACAATCTATGCAGATATGCAGATCTGTGCATAATCCATGGGCATGTTGCGTTTGAGTGCGCAGCGATTTGGATGCCAAAATTTTGTTACAAATCGCTGAGTTCTAAAAAGCAACATGTCAATTATTCCGTGCGGTTTGGATGCTGCTCCCGCTCTGTCTATGGGAGAGGCTGCATCCAGAGCGCATGAAATCGGCTTTTTTTCTGCAGAAAAACTGCATCCATGACGCAGTGTTCTGCAGCGATTTGAAGCGCACATGACCTGTCAAATCCCTGCAGAAATTTCTGCAGTGACACGGCGCAACGTGCGCACATAGCCTTTTGTGTCTCACCTATCTTCCCCTCAGCTCTTGAGAACGTGCTGATATACCATATTTTTCGGACTATAAGGCGCACATAAAAGCCTATGATTTTCTCACAAATCGAAAGTGCGCCTTATAGTACGGTGCGCCTTGTATATGAATACAAGCGAGCATTATGCCTCATGTTAAGAGACCTGCTTACTCACCTAAACCGGTCGCTCCGGTGCTGGTGGATCAGATGGGCGGCGCTGTTCTACCCGGAAAAAGAGGAGGCGCGGGTCCTGGAGAACAGCGCAGCCCATCTGGCCAACCAGCATCGGAGAGATCGGTTTAGGTGAGTTAAGTGTTTTTTATGTTCTACAGTGCGACCTGCGCTCATATATACAGCATGTTAGAATGCTGTACATAAGAGCAGCATCGGACTGGCTACCGGAGGAATCTCCAGTAATGCCAGGCCTGGATTCAGGTACCTGTAGTGCACTCTGGAGCTGTCACCTGAGCTCCGGAGTGCAGCCTAGACTGTACCGCAGTGCCGAGTGATTGATTCCCCGACGATTGCAATTCAGTTCATGACAGTTGCAGATATCCCGGGCTGATCTCCGGTGCTCTCACCTGAACTCCGGATTGCACCCCGGCCTTTTCACAGTTGTCATGAATTTAATGCGCTGCGGCTTATAATTTGGTGCGCCTTATATATGAACCTAGGCGCCTTAGCAGGCTCTCATTGCTAATGCGTCTTATAATCCGGTGCGCCTTATAGTCTGAAAAATATGGTAAATCTTACAAAGTTCTCCTAATCATGACTCTCACTGTCCCAAGCTTTGTGCTTGCTTAAATGCCAGTTATGTCTACAATGGAAACCGTAAGTCTAAACACCCGCATTAAAATGCCAGTTTTTTGTCACACAAAAAAAAAATCATACCAAGAAGAATCATTTAATAACTTTTTCCACCTTTAATTTCACACAAAATTTGTACAAACCTATTGAGGAAAAAAAATGAGTGGGAAAGCAGACCAATCTTGGTTGTCATTGGACACCTCGTTAAAACAAGGTCAACTTTTAAAGATATAATTAAGCAACCAACTACATGCCTTTATCAAGCTATTCATTTTAATTCGTAACGTACAGCCAAATCGAAATCTGTAAGGATAATTAAGGAGAGGCAATGGCAGTTTTTATAGACAGACACTTGATACAATTAATGAAGGTTAAAATATGCACATTGCAATAAGCGCCATATGGCAAACTATCCTTTTGTGTATAAACTTGAAACTGTACCCCATAGTTAGCAGGTATCTCACTTTACAGAAGTGTGGATGAAGAACCTACTTAACCCTCAACACCGACAGAGTATTTCAGAAATTGCATATAAAACAGTGGCTGGGTTTCCAGGACAAACTGATGAGACAATGGCACAAATGTAAGTCGTTTTATAGGAAGCAAGTACTGTTTGGAAGTGCAATAATATCAAGACTAATGAGACTTGCAATGTGTATGTGACAGGCGCGAAGAAACTTCATAAAAGAAAATGAGACAAGAATGTAATCAGATGCAATTGCGCTTTGAAGCCAAGTCATTTTACAGCGTACCTGTTTCTTAGTGTGATATTGCATGGGCTGATTTACCAATTATTCAGAACAGTTTGGGTAAATGACTCTTGCAATAGCCTAGAAAATATTTTATTCTTCAAAATATTAGAAGAAATAAATAATAACAAGACGATAACAACGGAACATAAAAATAACAGCGTCTGAAACGAGGCTGTGAACCTGACCCCTGGGTCCCATTAACGTGTTCACCCATTTAGATAATGAACTCCTATAAAAGACCATTGTTTTCGTTATGTCCTCACTTGAAGATCATGTGTTACAAAACCAAAAAAAGAGACGTCCAACAAATATGCAGAGCCACCAAGAGTGACTACTCATTTATATAGGTGATGGTACGGCAATCTGTTCAAGAAGGAGCAACTCATCATCCAACATGTACTGTATACAGGAATATGGGGTCCAAGACCCGATGGATTGCAATATGGATTGCATTACCAGGTCTGAAGTCAGTCTAGGGGAAAGGACCCGTTTATTAGTACAGAACATCCACAGGTTTGTACACTGCGTAGTTCTTCAACCATCAGGTAGCTGCAGAACCCGGTATAAGCTGAGCGGTGTTAAAACCATGCCAATATTGATCTCTATGCTTATGCCTCACGTACTAGTGCCATCTGTGGCTTTCATGGATAATCTATCAGCCTATTCACATGCTCGTGATTTTTTGTACATCATTCGATACGAAAAAAATTGTGGAGACATGTCCGACTCTGATCTGAAGACCGGATCAAATTTGCCAATGCAAGTCTTTGGGTCCACAAAAAATTCTACCACACTAAGATGGAGTCTAAAGGGTGCTTTACATGCTGCGACATCGCTAACGATATATCATCGGGGTCTCGGTGTTTGTGATGCATATTCGGCGGCGTCAGCGACATCGCAGCGTGTGACAGCTAGGAGCGACGATCAACGATCGCAAAAATGGCAAAAATCGTTGATCGTTGACACTCGCTCCTAATCATAATGTCGTTGGTGTTCATTCTGCAGGTTGTTCGTCGTTTCTGCGGCACCACACATCGCTGTGTGCAACAGCACCGCAGGAACGACGAACATCATCCTACCTGCGTCCACCTGAAAGGAGGAAGGAAGGACGTGGGCAGCATGTTCCGGCCGCTCATCTCCTCCCCTCCTCTTCTATTGGGCGGCCGTTTTGTGACAGAGGGATTGTTCAGCGGTCACAGCGACGTCGCTGAACAGGTATGTGCGTGTGACGCTGCCATAGCGATAATGTTCGCTATGGCAGCGATCACCACATGTCGCACGAACGACGGGGGCGGGTGCTATCACTCTCGACATTGCTAGCAATCGCTAGTGATGTCGCAGCGTGTAAAGCACCCTTCAGAGTGGTCCGATTTTAACAGACTGTCAGAATGGAGAAGGTGGATACATTTTTACTTTTTTCTCCACGTACAAGAAAAACTGTTGACACTTGGCTTACATTGTAATCAAAGTCTGAGAAAAAAAATTGTTCCGTTTTTCTAGTACATAGAAGAATCAGACTGCTGAATGAGGCCAAGGAAAAGTCAGCATTGTCTTAAGCGGGCTTTACACGCTACGAGTTCGCTACAGCGATCTCGTTGGGGTCACAGATTTTGTGACGCACATCCGGCCACTGTAGCGATGTCGTAGCGTGTGACTCCTAGGAGCGATTTTGGATTGTTGCAAAAACGTCCAAAATCGCTCCTCGTTGACATGGGGGTCCACTCCCAATTATCGCTGCTGTCGCAGGGGCGAAGTTGTTCCTCGTTCCTGCGGCAGTGCACATCGCTACGTGTGACGCCGCAGGAACGAGGATCATCTCCTTACCTGCCTCCGGCCACAATGTGGAAGGAAGGAGGTGGGCGGGATGTTATGTCCCGCTCATCTCCGCCCCTCCGCTTTCATTGGGCGGTCGCTTAGTGACGTCACTGTGACGCCGAACGGACCGCCCCCTTCGAAAGGAGGCGGTACGCCGGTCACAGCGACATCGCTATGCAGGTATGTGTGACGGGGGTGCCGGATTTTGTGCGTGACGGGCAGCGATATGCCCGTTTCGCACAAACGATGGGGGTGGGTCGCATGCTAGCGATATCGGGCCGTATATCGCAGCATGTAAAGCCACCCTTACTCTCTGACAACCTCTTTTTTGAAAGGAAACCTATCACTTAAGTCATGAAGCCCAAACCATGGGCAGCCTAGATCAGAGCCTGACTTCCATTACAGCAATCATGGAGTCAGGCTCTGATTCATGCTGCCCATGGTCTGGGCAGCATGACCCAAGTGACGGGTTCCCTTTAAAGGGAACCTGTCACCAGATTTTTCACCATCACCAGTAGGCATTTATATTGTCTGTAGATTTTCATAAAGATTTTACCTTCAGATAGGTTATTCTGCATGCACACATCCGTGTATCCTGGGCCGAGTACAGACTGTGATTCAGGTACCGGCCACATATCTCCAGACTGGAATTTGGCAGGCTGATGGCATATACAAGGCAGTAAAGTTCAGGTCAGGAGACAGGCGGCGATCTGAATCACGATCTGTACTCAGACCATGACCTACATAAGTGTGTAAACAACATTAGAGTACGTTCATACAGGGCTCATGCACTGCGGATTTGCTTGTAGAAAATCTAAAAAGCATTACTCAAAAACAAAAGAACCACAAGTCTTAATGCTAGTTTTAATGCTTTTTTAAAAATGTATAATTTCATTTCTATAATAATAAAAGGAATATAACCAATCACAAAAATGATTAGTTAAAAATAAGAGTACTAGAAAAAAAGAGACAGAGAATTTAGGCAGGGAATAGGCATTCCCTGCAGAGTAATATCAAATACACTCCAAGATCAAAAAGTGCGTGTGCTACAAATACATCCACTATGCTGCATAAATGTCAATCACATAAGCTACAACTGTAATGCACCAATGTAATAATACATGGGTTATCTCAGAAATACGATGTTAGAGATGACCTCACCCCTTTTATGTGCCCGCCACGGGCCGCTACTTGAACTTGGTCTATATAGGATTTATTGTACCATTCACGTATTTTCAAATTTGGTGCAATATGATTGTAGCTTATGGCAATACAGAACTATGAGACCCATCCATAAAGACTGACATTGTACTGCCACTCTTAATAAAAGGGCATGGTGGGGTAAAGTGCGCCAAATCCATTAAAATGTGCACACTAGGTAACCAATTGGGCTGATATGCTCAATGGTGTCCAACTCCAGTAAGGGAGAGGAATAACATTTATGGTGGAAGTTACACCACCAGAGTGGCACAACTTATGATGAAGCAAGACACCACTCATTGTGGCGAAGCTGGCTGGGACTGTCATGAAAATGGCAACTTAGCAATATGCGAACATATAAGTTATGCCAGAAAGGGGCTTTAACACTTTGAACACATGGCCTCTTTGTGTTTTTAGGACATACAATACATTTGTGCAAATCACACATGGCTGCAGGTGTCTTAAAGAGAATCTGTCACCAGATTTTTGCCACCTACTCTGAGAGCAACATAATGGAGGGGGCAGAGACCCTGATTCCAGCGATGTGTCACTTACTGGGCTGCTTAGTGTAGTTTTGATAAAATCACGGGTAATTTAGCAGTAGATTATCATTAGACGACTACTTGGCATGCTGCAGGTAGACCAGCATATTCATGAACTCTGTATAACTGATAGATCTGCAGCAGAGAAAACATTAATTTTATCAGAATGACAGCAAACAGACCAGTAAGTGACACATCGCTGGAATCAGGGTCTCTGTCTCTACATTATTCTGCTTTCAGATGGGAGAGCAAAAACCTGGTGATAGAGTTCCTTTAATTGTTAAAGGGTAGCTAAACATTTGGAGATTTTTTTTCTATTTGATTGATTCAATAATTCATTTTATCAGAATGATAGCAAACAGACCAGTAAGTCACACATCGCTGGAATCAGAGTCTCTGTCTCTACATTATTCTGCTCTCAGATGGGGGAGCAAAAACCTGGTGACAGAGTCCCTTTAATTGTTAAAGGATAGCTAAACTTTGGGAGATTTTTTTCTATTTGATAGATTCTATAATTCTGCGCAGATCGGTGGAGGGTCAGGTCCTGACAATGCACTTCTAAGGTGTCTATTGAGCAATTGATATGAGTCTCAGGATTCCAATCCCGACAACCACGCCAAGAATTAGAGTCTACAACGTATTAAAAAATGATACAAAAGTTCAATTTCTCTTTAACCTATGGGCCAAATTAACATTGTCCACTCTCACTCGTCATCAATCAAAGCTTAGAATTTAGTCATTTTTAAGTTTAATAAGCTACTGTACTCTATATCATGTCTTCATTTCAAGTTGGTCTGACATACATTTGCATATTATTTGCATTAAAATCATTAAATCAGTAAAAAGTGTGAAAAATTAAATTTGTGCACTGCTTGGTTCTGTTTTCATTTTTTAAGCTGAACGGTATAAATGAGTTGTCAAAATGCCATTGCTTCTTTGTTTTACAACTATCTCCACACAAAATATATTTACAATATCATTTTACACTCTTCCTTTGTAGTACCTGCATGGTCTACTCTACTGCTTACCTGCTTTTAAAGGATATCTATTACCAGGTTTTTGCTCTGGGAGCACCATGAGGTAGGGGCAGAGACCCTGAATACAGCAATGTATCACTTACTGGGCTGCTTGCTGCAGTTTTGATAAAATCCCTGTTCTATCTGCTGTACATCTACCAGGTCTCTAAATGCTGAGCTCTTTATATCCTCACCTATCCCTTGTAGACTGTGAGCCCTTGCGGGCAGGGACCTCTCTCCTCCTGTACCTGTCTGTGCCTTGTATTGTTTATGATTATTTTACTTGTCCCTACTATGTATACCCCTTTCGCATGTAAAGCGCCATGGAATAAATGGCGCTAATAATAATAAATAATAATAATATTATAACCTCACCCACACCACTGGTTGACAGCTTTCTATATACTCTGTGCATAGGCAGAAAGCTGCTAATCAGTGATGGGGGCCGGGTTATACAGAGCTTATGAATATGGCAGCAGGTATACTAATCCTCCAGAGATAATCTCTTGCTAATACAACTGTGATTTCATTAAACATGTACAAAGCAGCCCAGTTTTTGTCATATCACTGGAATCCGGGTCTCTGCCGCAACCTCATGCTGCTCTCAGATTAGGCAGCAAAAATTGTTTTTAACTCTAGCGCACTGTACAATATTGGACGTACAGTATTGTTATAGAGATACCAATTAAGTGCATTTTTTTATTATATTCCAGAATTTAATAAATACTTTTTCAGTAGTTTGCTAGTCACGTTTTCTTTATTCTTTTTTTTCCCTTTAATGCTGTTACTATAGATGTGACAGTGTATCCGGAATAGAAAATATGTATGTACACTACAAACTTTATTAGTGTACTGAAACTAAAATCCACAATATGTTTACTATAAAAATCAAACTTGCCTTGTTGGTTGACTTTATTCCAATGAATGTCTGCCCAAGAGGAACAGGTCGGAATCGTCCATCAAAGTAGAAAAGGCCAATATAAGGATTGACATGAAGAAAGGTAGCAACATCCAAGTAGTTGGGTAAAGTAGCTGAGAGGCCCAAGATCCTGATCATACTCTGGGTTGATTCCACCTTAAATAATGACACCAGAATAGGTTAATATATGTAAGAAAGACATTTACAACTAATGTAAGTGCATTTATGAAAATATTAGACTTTTCCCAATGTTCCTTTATGTGCTAAGTGAGGTTGAAAAGAGGGTGCCTTCTACAAGTGGATAATGATCCTAAAAACACGTCAAATCCACAGTAGTCTACTTCATAAGGCAAAGGCCCTCACAGTCACCTGATTTGAACATCATTGAAAATGTAGAATCTCACAGAACTGAAAGACGTTTCCAAGGAAGAATGGATGAATATCCCTTAAACAAGAATTGAAAGACTCTAGACTGGCTACAAAAATCAGTTACAAGTAGTGATAGGCAAACCCAAACTCTATAGTTCGGGGTTCGTACCAGATACCTAGTGTCAGAGCATGACCCTGAACACGGAGTTCTCACGGAACTCTGTAACTGTTCAGGTAATTTTAAAAAAACAAAACGGAAAAAGAAAGAAAATAAGGAATAAAGCAGGAGCGTTACACTTACCGAGTCTCCTGCACGGCTATAACACTACTTCCGGTTCCGCTCATTAACCCTCATACATCTTTACCGCTTCCCCTGCCTACTAGCAGTCCTGGCATGTGTGATTGGTTGCAGTCAAACCGTGCCCCCACTCCATGTAACAGTGTCTCAGATTAGTTAAAATATAGTGGTGTAAAAAATAAATATGGTAAATAAACTGGTGTAGGGTCCCTCCATATTGTGATACACAGCACAGAAAAAAAGCGCATCATCATCGCATCAAAACCGCATCGCATTTAGATGCGTTATTTTGCCAGATTCGATGCAAGAATTTGGTGTATAAATGTCATCACCCTTTCTACATGTCTTGGAAAAAAAAAGCAAGCGATTTTATGCCAGGAGATGAAGGTCTCATTGAACTGAATGAGTTCACCTGAGGTGAGATCACTTAGTTCAATGAAGTCACCTGAAATCAGTTTACTTGCAGTCAAAACTGGGGTACTGTGGTAGCCTCCAGCTGTGACTACAGATAAACTGAGCAATGTCACCGCTCACAGCTGCAGCTCAGTCAGTCTCTACATGAAGCCACAGCATATGGTCATGTTTTCCAATGTGCCCTGCGACTTCATTATGCAGCAGGGCAAGGGCAGGGATTGTGTGGGACCGCAAGTGGATTACGTTAGAATTGGGTGTTTGGGGTTAATAAATTGAAGAAAGAGGGTGTTTTTTTGTTTTTTTATTTAAAATAAA
This sequence comes from Anomaloglossus baeobatrachus, assembly GCF_048569485.1. Lineage (NCBI taxonomy): Eukaryota > Metazoa > Chordata > Amphibia > Anura > Aromobatidae > Anomaloglossus > Anomaloglossus baeobatrachus. Next base: position 342,233,476 of record NC_134355.1, on the reverse strand, counting down.
GGATTTTTTCGGTGTTTGTGTTTATTTCTTTTCACTTACAGTATTAGTAATGGGGGAGGGTCCAATAGACGCCTCCTATTATTAATCTAGGGCTTAGTGGCAGCTGTACGCTGTCATTAATTATATTACCTCAATTGCCATCACACTAGGGCAATCAGAATGAGCAAGGAGAAGTGTCAGCATTGTTACATCTAATGGATGTGACAATTCTGGGAGGCTGCAGGCTGCTATTTTTAGGCTGTGGGGCCCAATGAAGATGGGCCTCCTGAACCTGAGAATACAAGCCCGCACCTGTCAGTTTTATCATGGCTGAGTATCAAAATTAAAAAAAAAGCTGCATAGAGTCCCTCTTATTTTGGTACACAGTCAAGATAAGCACAAGGCTGGGGACTGCAGCCTGTAGCTGTATGCTTTATCTGAGCTGGGTATCATAATATGAAGGGGGACCCTATGCCAATTTATTTATTTTTCTATCGCTATAGGGAAACAGACAGAGTGAGTGATTCCAGCCAATCACAGACAGGGAGGGGTGTGGTCTGACTGCAACTAATCAGATGCCAGGACTGCCAGTGAGCAGGGGAAGTAGTGAATATGTATGAGAGTTAAAGAGTGGACCGGGAAGTAGTGTTACAGCCACGAGGGAGACTTGGTAAGTATAACTGTCCTGCTCTAATCTAAGATGTTCGGGTTCAAGTCTGGCCTAGAACCGTATTTTTTTTTTTTTTTTTAAAGTCTGGCTGGATCCGCCAAACCAAAACATCTGCGGGCTCGCCCATCTCTAGTTACAAGCTGTGATACTTGCCAAAGGGTGTGCCACTAGGTACTAACCATACAGGGTGCCCAAACATTTGCATCTGCCCATTTTCCTTTTTTGTTAATTAAAAAATGTAAAAGATTAAAATACTAAGGAAATGTGTCATCTTTAACTTATTTCTTTTAGAGATCATTTCAACTTCAACTTTAACTGTTCACAATGACAGTAATTTTGACCACTGTTAACCAGACTTTGCATGCCACTGTATGATTGGCTTCTCACCTTACGATCACTCGGTATTGTTGCATTAAGCACTCCCACCCTGCTATTGCACCCAGCTTCAAGCACTCCCTCAATCTGGCAGTTAAAGTATATATTTGTACCGTGTTAGCCAGTAGAGATAAAAAATTAAAAAGGTATCAACCACTGAGGACTTCAGTTCTTATAAACAATTTTTCAATCTGGCACTCTATATTCAGCTTAGTACTTCATTTCTCTCTCCAACCACAAGGCCAGTATACACGCATCCAGATCTGCTCTTCTGTAAGGAGCTACTCACAAAAGTCACCATCTGGAGGCTGTATGCTAGACCTGGTGCTAATACAATAATTTGTCAGACAGCTGCGAGCCACAAATCATGGGCCCGCGAGCCACAATTGGCTCATGAGTCACAGTTTGGGAACCTCTGGTCTAGAAGATTTCTATTAAAAGAGAACCTATCTGTTCTGAAAAAAAGATATTATATAAATTGACACTAGGTAATATTTAAACTTTTAACAAATAGAAAAAAAAACAGCCCACAGGCAGCAATACTGCTAAAATATTTAAGCAAAAAATTCCTGAGGCCAGTGTTTGCCTGCAGCGGTCACATGTGATATACTGGTTATGAGCCTATGACATTAGCAACCAATGTAAACAGTACAGTAGAAATTAAAACCATGGCCGCAACACTGGAACATAGGGTGAAAACATGTTATTTACTCCATTAGTGAAAGAGCCACTTTTGACCTTAATGAACAAGCCCAATGTTTAAAATCAAACTAGTGCCACGTTATGTGGCCACAAACCTGAAATGCTTCAAGGTATCTCAGTGATTCTCAGACTGCTGTTTTCATGACACATTGCACTTCATAATAATAGTTAATTTAGGTTATATATGTTTTGCGGTTGTTTGTGAAAATATTGGAATTTTGGCAAAATTTATTTAAAAAAAAATCTCAATTTTTAAATTTTCAATTTTTTATATCCTTAAACCAGTTAGTCATGCTGTACAAATTTATAATAAATAACATTTCCTTTAAGTCTAATTTACATGTGAATCATTTTTAAAACATCACTTTGTTTGCATCAATTCCTAACTTTTCCAAGGAATGTACAAAACCTGTTTCTTTAGGGACCTATTCAGATTTAAATGGACTTTACGGGGCCTATATATTGGAAACTTACAAAAAGTGATACCATTTTAAAAACGGAACCCTCTCAAATACTTCAATACTGCTGTCAGGAAATTTATTAACCCTTTCAGTGCTACAAAGGAATTGGTGCAAAGAGGAATGAGAAAAAAAATTGTAATCCTTTCTGAAAAATGAGCTTTAGCCCTAATTTTTCCCTTTTAGAAGAGGATAGTACAAGCAAATGCACCCCACAATTTGTTATCCAGCTTCTACTGAGCATGCTGATACCCCAGAAGCGGTCAGCAATATCTGATTGGACAAACAGGAGGGCTCGGAAGGGAAGGAGCACCATTTGAATTTTGGAACACAAATTTGGCTGAAATAGATTGTGGGCACCATGTTGCGTTTTCAGAGCACCTAAGATGTCTAAACAACAGAAACCCTCAACAAGCGACCCCATTTTGGAAACTATATCCCTCATGGCTTTCATCTAGAGTATAATAAGGATTTTCTACCCACAGGAACTACACAAAACTTTATAACATTTGGTCGTCATATTGAAAAATGTTCTATTTTTTTCAAGAAAATGTTATTTTGGCCTTAAGTTTTACACTCTTACAAGAAGTAACAGGACAAAGTGTGCACCACGATTTGTTACTCTCTTTTGAGCGTGGCAATATCCCACATGTAGTCAACAGGTTCAGCTTGGACAAATGTCAGAGTTCGGAATAGAAGGAGCACACAGTTTGTTTGTTTTTTTTAAATAATTTTAAAAAATGTCATGGGATCCCCTCTGTTGTTGATAACCAGACAAAGTAAAGCAGAAAGCTAGGGGCTAGTATTATCAGAGTGGGAAGGCCAATGGTTATTGGACCCCCTCCAGCCTTAAAAATAGAAACCAGCAACTGTCCCGGAAGTCGCGCATGCTGCTTGTCACCGCCGGTCAGCGGTATGTACAGAATTTCCCATGCTTGTTAGAAATTCCATCAAAGAGGAATAACGTTTGGAACACCATTCTAAGTCCGAACTGGGTGCAAAAACCTAAAAAAAAACATCACTATGGGGAGATAAGGTATGCACACCAGTGACTATGTAAGGGGAATACATGAAATAGCAGAAACTGCTGTGTGAATACTGACTTGAAAAATCCAATAGCTATATGCAAGAGTGAATATGTGAAAAATGGAATCTGCATTACTGCCATGAACATATGAATCAAGAGAAATTTAGCTACTGAATTGATCAATGCAATAGAGCCCCAACACTACGCCAAAGTATTTCTCTACGTTGGGGTCCCTAGTTTGTGTGTGTCCTCTCATGCAGTTAAAAAACCTACCGTGTATGGGAAGCTGAGACCCAGGCTATTTATGCATATGATATGGATTGGCAATAGGTGTGGTTGGGGAGGGTTCACAAACGAAAAAATACGCATAAATAGCCTGGGTCTCAGCTTCCCATACACGGTAGGTTTTTTAACTGCATGAGAGGACACACACAAGCTAGGGACCCCAACGTAGAGAAATACTTTGGCGTAGTGTTGGGGCTCTATTGCATTGATCAATTCAGTAGCTAAATTTCTCTTGATTCATATGTTCATGGCAGTAATGCAGATTCCATTTTTCACATATTCACTCTTGCATATAGCTATTGGATTTTTCAAGTCAGTATTCACACAGCAGTTTCTGCTATTTCATGTATTCCCCTTACATAGTCACTGGTGTGCATAACTTATCTCCCCATAGTGATGGTTTTTTTAGGTTTTTGCACCCAGTTCGGACTTAGAATGGTGTTCCAAACGTTATTCCTATTTGTTAGTATTTTTTCATTTGTGAACCCTCCCCAACCACACCTATTGCCAATCCATATCATACGCATAAATAGCCTGGGTCTCAGCTTCCCATACACGGTAGGTTTTTTAACTGCATGAGAGGACACACACAAGCTAGGGACCCCAACGCAGAGAAATACTTTGGCGTAGTGTTGGGGCTCTATTGCATTGATCAATTCAGTAGCTAAATTTCTCTTGATTCATATGTTCATGGCAGTAATGCAGATTCCATTTTTCACATATTCACTCTTGCATATAGCTATTGGATTTTTCAAGTCAGTATTCACACAGCAGTTTCTGCTATTTCATGTATTTCCCTTTGTTAGAAATTCCATATCTGACTGGCAGTGACCTGTGGAGCGTCGTTATGAGAAATTTTGAAGTTATAAATTGGTGAATGTTGGTGTGTGGGCAAATCCTTATTCAAATAAATTATTTTTTATTGTATCTGTGTTTTTTTTATCTCTATACATGTAGTGTTAGTAATGGAGGTGTCCGATAGATGCCTATCCATTATTAACCCCTGGGCTTGATGGCTGCTGTCAATACACAGCTGACATCAACCCTAAAATTATTATCTTGATTGTCATTGCCCCAGGGCAATCAGGAAGAGCCGTGCAAAGCACCAGAAATGGCACATATAATAGATGTGCCACTTCTGGGGCAGCTATGGGTTTCTAAATTTAGGTTGGGAAGGGCCAAATACCAATGGGCCTTTCCACCTTGGTAATAACAGCCCCAGGCTGTCTGCTTTACTTTGACTGATTATCAAAAATAGGGAGGAGCCCATATCAATATTTGTATTTATTTAAATAAATAATTTTAAAAATGGTGTGGTATCCTCATTTTATAGTAGAAGCTATTTGTCTCCTCCTACTGTTGAAGCTATTAGCCTTCTCATTATATTGTGTAAGGTATTAGTCTCCCCCCTTCTATTGTGTAAGCTATTAGTCTCCATCTCCTCCAACTGTGGAAGCTAATAGCCTTCTCATATTGTAAAAGCCATTAGTCTCCTCCTTCTATTGTAGAGGATATATATATCCTCATTATACTGTGGAAGCTATTAGTCTCCTCCTATTATGGAAGGTATTAGCCTCCTCCTACTGTAAAAGCTGTAAATCTCCTCCCTACATAGTAGAAGCTATTAATCTCCTCTTTCTATTGCAGAAGCTATTAGTCTCCTTCTATTGTAGAAGCAGGGCCATGCTAAAGGTGCTTCAAACATTTCAGTCTGTAATAACTAAACAGAGTTATAATCTGCAATATGGTTCCAGACATATGGGCATTTTTATTTGGTGTTAAGTTTTATAGAATTTAAAAGGAGGTCTGTTTCACGCATGGTGACAGATCCTCTTTAAACGGTTATTCACACTGTCATAGATGGATATTGTCAGATAGGGTTTTGTATAAACAAGCACTTTAACAATTTAGTGATTATAAAAATTTGAAGTCATGCTTGAGATACGAACACTTTTTTTGGTCACACTTTATTCCCAGAGACCGGCCACCGCTGCTCTATAGCTTGTAAACACTATGCTAAAGAGGACCATGAATGTGAGGTAACAACGTTCTCCAGCAATCCTGGCTAGCTTTAAAACAGTGCTTACAAGCTGAGTAGAAAAGAGCTTGTAAGCACTGCACATATTCTGCTATCTAATGAGTATCCAAAGTAATGAGCTGTAAACTAGAGAACAGAAAAGTATAATTATGTCAAGATCGACTGAAAATTGTAATAAGCAGTAAATTACAATACTGTTTGTATTTACAAATACTATTTGACAGTATCAATTTGTGAAGACGAAATAACCCTATAAGTCATACTCCCATTTTGCAGCTTTGAAAATGCATTTACTTTTTTTCTAATTAAAAACAAAAACAAAAAATAGAGAGACAAAGCCCCATATACATTAAACAGAAGTCAGCCAAAGCAGGATCAGCAGACCATTTAATGTCCATTGGATGCCGCACAATAGATGAAGGATCAGGCAGTTTGATCTAAGCTATATGATTTTCTTTACTTAAGAAATTTCAATTTAATTGTTTCCACTAATTAGCTCTGACAGTGGTACATTATTAGCAGGAGAAAAGATGCAAATATCATTTTGCAAAGTAAACTAAAAAGTATTTTTTTATATCATCACAACAAATTAAACTTATACACTTACTGATAATTGCAGAGCAGGTTTTCAAGAGTCAATTTTCCAAAATTAAGAAATAGCTACATGTGAAGTACAGTCTCTCTTACTACTGAAAATGTCAAGCACAGCAGCAACAATTTGGCCAATTAGTCAAGGTGAATTTTTGTTTTCTTTTATGAGGATTTCCCCCCCAAATGTCAAAAATAGCAAAATATTATCAAATGTTATGGTCAGGATCAAGATTAGGATTATGGACTGATTGTTACATTAAGGGATGTGGTTTTAGGGTAAACAAGGTATCATACTTTCAGCTTTCACCCTTCGTGAGGTTAAAAAGGGAGTGTATGACTTTGATACTGATGTATTTTTCTTAGGATATCGATATCAGATAAGTGGAGGTCCGACACCCAGAATCCCCTATGGCCAGAAGTTACCTGCTCCAGGGGTGTAAACAGTGTAGGGAGCAGAACAACATGACCCTGTACATGGTTTAGAGTTCTTCCAGACTCGATAGATCTTGCTTTTTGAATTAACCAAACACTGCCATCTCCACCCCACGCTGGATTTCGGCTTAGTGCGCATGACCCCGGAGTTTCGATCATGCGCACTACTTCAGTTTGAATTCGGGATGCGTATGTGGCACCCCTGAGGCTTCAGTCACCACAGAGTATTGCACCCAAATTTGGGTGTAATGCTAAACCCGGTTCCTGAGGAGGTCAGTGTCAGTGTTCACCACATTACACACTCAATACACATCAGGTTGCCCTGTTCCCACTGGGGACTGGGCTAGGGTCAGGTAATTAAGGGGTCGCCGACAGAGAGGCATTTACAGGATGCCCTCAACAGGGGTCCCAGTCCCACTAGCTTAGGACCTGGGAGGGGGAGGTGCAGCCAGTAGTGGGAGTCAGGAGCCAACACAACAGTTAGAGAGAGTTCTCCAGCAGGAGAGCAGCGGAGCAGACACGCCTCACAGGTGCTGTGGTGGGAAGGAGGAGAAAGTTCACATGGTTGCCGTGGGGAGAGTGAACCTTCTCCCCTCGTAACAGACGCCACACAGGGCGGCAGGACCCTAGGGAAGATCATACTTCACGTTGATTTTCCAGAATCTGCCTAGACAGGGAAAGTTTCAAGCTTCCCTGTCCACACAGAGCCCGACAGCACAGTGCCATATAGGACCCGGGGCCTCGCTTCAAGCCGGATCCCATATCAGAACCGTGGCACCTGCAGATAGGGACAAGAGTACATCTCGTGAAACCCAGGGTCCCCTCGTAGCTTCAAGCCAGGGGATCCACAGACAGGCGTTTCAAGGAGAAACCCACTGAACACCAAACTGGACTGATTTGCAAAGCGATTCGGGTTCGACGGAGCCCATCATAGCAAGTGACCAGTATTATCTAGGTGAGCGGCATCATACAAAAGTGAGTAAAACAATCTGGAAGCGCAGCTATAGAATCTGACTCTTTATTACCCGTTTACCCGTACAGCCGCTCCCTGCCACTATTACTACTCCCCTCATCATCCTCCCCGGGCCCCGCTCTACCTGTGGAGAGTGATACCATCCCTGTCTGCTATTATCATATGCCCCAGAGGACAGCGACAGCAGCGGCGGCAAATTCCTTGGCCGCATACCACAGGTGGAGTCATGACAAACACCTCACTACTACTACCCCCATTATCTCTCCCCTGCCATCTTCTGTACGCCTTGGGGCAACGGAGCCGGGATAGGCCGCCCGTGACGACAGTCGACGGCCCGGTGACGATTAGGTTAATGCACCTGCCCCATAGGGCGCTACACGTACACCCGGCTTCATAATGTGAATGACCGAAACTCCAGAATCATGCGCACTGAGCTGAACTCCTTCGTCGGGTGGCGATGGCAGAGGAGAGGTGAGTGAGATCATCCTCTGACTCTCGCATTCATTAGCATGATAGCACATCCACAGTGGCATACTAACATGCTAATGGGGCCAACTAGCAAGGGACGCAATGCCCTTTGGACTAGTCCCCGAGCTCATTAGCATACCATAAAAGATCTTTAGAAATACTTTTGTTTAAAGATCTCTTTATCTATGCTACCGGATACAGGGACGGTTAGGCAGGGATTAGCAATATGCACCCAGAACAGCTCGTGGTTCTGGGTGCATGTTGGACCTGACAGGTTCCCTTTAAGACTTCATACAACTATAAAGAAAAAATTTGCAGTTCCAGAAAGAAAGTAATATTGAGCATGAAACACAAACAAAGCAAACATTCCTATACTGTATAGGGAAATGTCTTTAGGTTGCATATTATCAGCAGCAGTATACACAAAGCAGCTGGAAGTCTCGAATCTGATTTAGTTGAAATGTATCATTGCCATTTTTTTTTATTTTGTGTGCATCTTATTGATATAAATGCAACACAGTGCTTCAAAGGTACTGACACATTTCTTTAGAAGTGGTCTGCCGACCCCAATATCTTTGCTGCCTATGTTATATAGGCAGCTGACGGCACGGTAAGATGTTATGAAATGGACATTACAATTCAGCCTTGTTTTGACAGATATAAAATAACAAGCAGAAGTCATGCTGCTCTGCTGAAACAACAGAATGGGGATGATCAATCTGTACAGTTCTGTACTCCGTAAGAATGCTATCAATCTCAGGGATATCTGAACGCGTACAGATACTATCAGATATATCCTATTACAAAAAGAACCAGCAAAAAGAATTCTACACAATGAAAAAAGAGTATGAGAATACATTATTTTATGAATGTTATTTCCAACTCAATAACAACCTAATTTCTATCACATCCTGGTAAATGCGACACATCACGAAAACAGTATCCAAAATAATGCTTAGACTGAGGATGTCATTGCACAGGCAATTCACTTGTTGTGTTAGTGGAAAACAGAAAATACCATCAACAAACTTGTGCTTAAACCTGTGACCTTTATTTGTCTATCATCAAAGTTGTAAAGGTATGAGATAGGAAATACTAGGTCTATGCGCCATCCACCACTGGCCCAGATCTCGCAAACAGCTGAATGAGCTGAGCTATGTTGTCTTCATAAAACATATAGAGGTAAATGGGAATTTTGGAACCAGCATCATTATGTAGCCAAAAGGAAGAATGGGAAAAGAGGTTATTTATGTCCTCCAGATTCTTTATGTCCTCCAGATTACTCCAGTATCCAAAAGATGCAAATAGACTAGTAAAGATCTATATACAAACACGGGAACAAAGTGCAACACTTACATCAATACAAATAGGTAGCAATCCACATGAAGACTCACAGGAGGCCAATCTGAATGAGTTCTTAATAGTTGTGTTTTTATGAGGGAAGAAATGTCACAACCTTGCTACAACCGTGGTATCTGTCATGGCTCGAACCGATGATATCTGGTTGTTAGTCGGTTTCCACAGCCTGATTCTTGTTGGTCCAACCGCTGAAGGATCTCGTCTCTCTTTCTTATTCTCTGACTTCTTTGTTTCGCTTCTATTCAGGTGCGTGTACTTTCTTGCTTGGTTTTCCCAATCACATTTTGGGAGTGGCTATTTATTCACACTACTCACATGCCTCAGTATGACTACTTTTGAATGGATGGTTGTCTGGAGTCCCAGCTGCTTGGTTAAGGTTTTCTTACTTAGACATTGCTATTACCTGCCGTTTGAGTGAATCCCTTTCCTAGTTTTCTCCTATTTTTTCATTTAGGTTTGGGAGGCTTTCCAACTATCCTGTTATGTTTTTGTTTCCTTTATTCCACCACCCTTGTATGACTGTGTTTGCATGTTTCTAGCCCTCTTTCTCACCCTCCGCTTGTGTGCACTTCATTTATTTTTATTTTTGTTTTTGTGTTACACTTGCTTTATAGCATAGGGTGCAGTGAAGGACACTCAAAGTCAGCCATGACGAATAAGGGAACCATTACGTAATCTTAGGGGCACTTTGCACACTACGACATCGCAAGCCGATGCTTGCGATGCCGAGCGTGATGGTCCCCGCCCCCGTCGCAGCTGCGATATCATGGTGATAGCTGGCGTAGCGAACATTATCGCTACGCCAGCTTCACATGCACTCACCTGCCCTGCGACGTCGCTCTGGCCGGCGACCCGCCTCCTTATTAAGGGGGCGGGTCGTGCGGCGTCATAGCGACGTCACACGGCAGGCGGCCAATAGAAGCGGAGGGGTGGAGATGAGCGGGACGTAAACATCCCGCCCACCTCCTTCCTTCCGCAGAGCCGGCGTGAGCCACAGGACGCAGGTAGGAGATGTTCCTCGCTCCTGCGGCTTCACACACAGCGATGTGTGATGCCGCTGAAACGAGGAACAACATCGTAACATCAGTCATTTCCAAATTATGGAAATGACCGACGCTACACCGATACGATTACGACGATTTTGCGCTCGTTAATCGTATCAAAAAGGCTTTACACACTACGATATCGCCTGCGACGCCGGATGTGTGTCACTTTCAATTTGACCCCACCGACATCGCACCTGCGATGTCGTAGTGTGCAAAGTGCCCCTTAGAATGCCAACCTCTGCTGTCAGGGAGGAACAAATCAGGGTAATGTCTAGGGCACGTACTAGCCTGTTTTGGGACCTGTAGATTTCAAGGTTTACATCTCCCCTGGTTTTTCAATCCACGTGAGAGTGTTAGGGTCCAGTAGTAACAGTATGACTCTAGAAGTTAGTGAACGCTTTAAAATGACCTATTCTTTCAGGAAGGTTTCTAGGAGCAGACTGTATGGCTAGGGGCTTGATTTCATACACCTATGGCAATGGATTTGAATGGAAAAACCTGACCACTTAAGAAATTACTCTTAATATGTTTATCTATATAATGTAGCAGAAAGGAGAAGTATATACCCAGAGCTCAAAAATGGAGAGAGGGGAATGTATCTATGGCCTCACACAGGGCAGACAAAAAAGGCTGTAGATATGAGAAATGTTCCAAGGCTTTAAAAATGGATGTCTTTTAAAACTGACAGTCTTGTCTGGGAGAACACTGAACCCTATGTTCCTGCAGTAAGATTTTAAGACCAATGATGAGACTTATTAATTTTCCCCTCATATGTGAAGGGAAAAATTCTTATTTGGTTACCTAGTTAAGACAAAACTTCTTCCAATAAGTATTGGGGTATGTTTAACCCCTTTACGACCGCCGATACGCCTTTTAACGGCGGTAAATAAGGGTACTTTTTCCGATCCGCCGCTTTTTAACGGCGGTCGGAAAAAAGGGTCTAGCGCCCCCCAGAGTCAGAAAATTTCCGGGGTCTCAGCTGCCGGGGGTAGCTGAGACCCTGGAGATCATGATTCGGGCCGGTTTTTCCGGTCCCCGCTCACCTGATGACCGGTATACACCGTATACCGATCATCAAGTTATAGTAAATGACCGCGCCGGTAAAAAATGATTTATCTCCCATCTGGCATGATCAAACATGCCAGATGGGAGATAAATCTTTTTCCCGGTTCCCTCCGGTCCCCCGGTGTCCCCAAAGTGCCCCCCCCGACCCCCAACCCCCTCCCGAAAATCCAAGATGGCCGCGCGCACCGGCGATCACAGCAGCGCGCCGGCCGCATTTCCACTGTTCCTATGGTTTCTGTCGTATGTGCCATAACACATACGACAGAAACCTGCTCCCTAGGCCCCGCCGGGTCCCCCCCTACCCCCCCCTGGTGTCCCCCGGTGTCCCCCGGTGTCATACATACCTGTCGGAGCCCTGATCCCCCGCGGCCCCCTCCTCCGGCTCCTTCTCTGCAGACTCCGGTCACATGAGCAGAGCGCAGCTGTCAGCTTCCTGTGTTCAGTGTGAGCTGTGCTGGCTGCTCGCACTCTGCAGCTGTGACCCAGGGAGGGTGGGTGGGTGCAGATTCTTTGCACCCACTCTCCTAAAATGGAGGGTCTGCCCTCCTAGAAAATGGGGGATACGTTCCCTGAACGTGTCCCCCATATTCTAGAAGGTCTAGAGGCGACGTGGGACATCCAAATGGATTATTGTGGATTTTTTTTTTTTCTTTTCAATAAATTGGTCAATCAGGGAATGTTTGGGGGAGTGTTTTTTCAAATAAATTTTTTTTTGTTGTCAATTTTTTTTTTATTACTGTCAATTAGTTATGTCGGGTATCTGATAGACGCCGTGACATAACTAATTGCTGGGCTTGATGCCAGGTGACATTACACACCTGGTATCAACCCCATTCATTACCCCGTTAGCCAACGCACCAGGGCGCGGGATGAGCTGGGGCGAAGCGCCAGAATTGGCGCATCTAATGGATGCGCCACTTCTGGGGCGGCTGCGGCCTGCTATTTTTAGGCTGGGAAGAGTCCAATAACCGTGGCTCTTCCCATCCTGAGAATACCAGACCCCAGCTGTCAGCTTCACCTTGGCTGGTGATCTAATTTGGGGGGACCCCACGTTTGTTTTTTTTTTTTAATTATTTATTTATAAATAATTAAAAAAAAAAAACAGCTTGGGGAGCCCTCCAAATTGATCACCAGACAAGATGAAGCTGTCAGCTGTGGTTTGCAGGCTACAGCTGTCTGCTTTACCCTAGCTGGCTATCAAAAATAGGGGGGACCCCACGTCATTTATTTTAATTCTTTTTTTTTTTTTTTGGGCTAAATACAAGGCTAGGCATCCTTTAGTGTCACATGAAAGGCAGGTAAGGGGAGCTTCCTCGTTCCTGCGGCGTCACACATAGCGATGTGTGCTGCCGCAGGAGCGACGAACTACATCGTTACTGCTGCAGTAACGATAATCGAGAATGGACCCCCATGTCACCGATGAGCGATTTTGCACGTTTTTGCAACGATGCAAAATCGCTCATCGGTGTCACACGCAGCAACATCGCTAATGCGGCCGGATGTGCGTCACCAATTCCGTGACCCTAACGACTCCGCATTAGCGATGTCGCAGCGTGTAAAGCCCCCTTAACAGTGAGAAATTTTTTGATACAGCAACAGTTTTGTGAAGTACCTGTGGATTCAAAATGTTTACTATACTCCTGAATAAAATCCTTGAGGGGTCCAGTTTCCAAAATGAGGTCACTTGTGGGGGGTTTTTGATGTATAGGTGCCCAAGGGGCCCTGCTAATGTGACATGGTGCGCGCAATTTACTTCAACTTTTCCAAAATTCAAATGGTGCTCCTTCCATTCCAAGCCCTCCCATTTATCCAAACAAAGGTTTTTGGCCACATGTGTGGTATCCCTGCGCTCACAAGAAATTAGATAACAACCTGTGGGGTACACGTTTTGTTGTTGCCTCTTGAAAAAGTGAAAAATGTGTCGCTAAATCAACATTTTTGTGAAAAAAATGAAAATTTCAATATGGCAACCTAAGCTTATCAAATTCTGTGAAGTATTCGTGGATTCAAAATGCTCAATATACACCTAGATTAAAGCCTTGAGGGGTCTTATTTCCAGAATGGGGTCACTTGTGGGGGACCTCCACTGCTTAGGCACCTCAGGGGTTCTCCTAATGCAACATGGCGTCCGCTATTGATTCCAGCCAATTTTGCAGTCAAATTGCACTCCTTCTCTTCTGAGCCCTGTAGTGTGCCCAAACAGTTGATTTCCACCACATACAAGATATCAACAAACTCAGGAGAAATTGCGCAATAAATTTCATGGTGATTTTTTTCCTGTTACCCTTGTGAAAAAAAAAGCTACCTGGTTGAAGTAACAATTTTGTGGTAAAATTTTATTTTTTTATTTTCATGGCTCAACGTTATAAACTTCTGTAAAGCACCTGGGGGTTCAGGGTACTCACCAAACATCAAGATAAATTCCTTGAGGGGCCTAGTTTCCAATATGGGGTCACTTGTGGTGTTTTTTTGCTGTTTACGTACCTTAGGGGTCCTCCAAATGCGACATGGTGCCCGCAATCTTTTTCAGCCAAATTTCCTTTCCAAAATTCAAATATTGCTCCTTCCGTTCCAAGCCCTCCCATTTCTCCAAACAAAGGTTTCAGACCACAAGTGAGGTATCACCGCGCTCATAAAAAAGTGGGTAACAAACATTGGGGTCACATTTTTGGAATTACCTCTTGAAAAAGTGAAAAAATTGATGCTAAAGCAACATTTTTGAGAAAAAAATGAAAATTTTCAATGTGACAACGTAACGTTATCAAAATCTGTGAAGTACCTGTGGATCCAAAATGCTCACTATACCCCTGGATAGAAGCCTTAAGGGGTCTAGTTTCCAAAATGGTGTCACTTGTAAGGGGTTTCTGCTGTTTAGGTACCTTGGCGGACATGTAAATGCAACATGGTGCCCGCAATCTATTTCAGCCAAATTTGCTTTCCAAAATTCAAATATTGCTCCTTCTGTTCCGAGCCCTCCCATTTGTCCAAACAAAGGTTTCTGACCACATGTGGGGTATCGGCGCGTTCATAAGAAAGTGGGTAACAAGTTTTGGGGTTCATTTTGTTGTGTTATTTCTTCTAAAAGTGAACAAATTTGGGGTAGAGCAACATTTTAGGTAAAATTTTATTTTTTGCTTTTTTTCATTCCACTTTGCTTTAGTTCCTGTGAAGCACCTGAAGGGTTAATAAACTTCTTGGATGTGGTTTTGAGTACTTTGAGGCGTGCTGTTTTGAGAATGGTGTCACTTTTAGGTATTTTCTGTCACTTAGGCCTCTCAAAGTCACTTCAAATGTGATGTGGTCCCTAAAAAAATGGTTTTGTGAATTTTGTTGAAAAAATGGGAAATTGCTGATGAACTTTGACCCCTTCTAACTTCCTAACCCCAAAACATTTTGTTTCAGAAATTGCGCTAATGTAAAGTAGACATGTGGGAAATGTTATTTATTAACTGTTTTGTGTGACATAACTCTCTGGGTTAAGGGCATAAAAATTAAAAGTTTGAAAATTGCAAAATTTTCAAAATTTTCATCAAATTTCCGATTTTTTCACAAATAAAAGCAAAAAATATCGTTCTAAATTTATAACTATCATGAAGTACAATATGTCACGAAAAAACAATGTCAGAATCACCGGGATCCGTTGAAGCGTTCCAGAGTTATGACCTCATAAAGTGACACTGGTCAGAATTGCAAAAAATGGCCTGGTCATTAAGTACAAAACTGGCTTCGTCCTTAAGGGGTTAACATGTCAAGCTGTTGTCCCTGTTGTCTCTCTGCTGTAAGAGATTAGTGACAGGTTCTGGGTCGGAGTCTCACTTTAGATACTGCTATTTAAATGAGGTTTTCTTTTTTTTGGCATAGTGAGGGTTAATGTCAGTTTGCTCTGCAGCAGCCTCAGTTTCTTGATAAGGTTTTTCCAGTTTGCACCACTCCCAGTCCCTTTATATACCCCTTGCTACAAGCAGAGGATGCCGGTTATTCTTGATTCATTTGGATACTGGTCTTGGAGCTAGAGGGAGCTGCTGAAACCTACTCTTGGAGTTGCTGGTGTGGCTGCAGTCTTTGTTATGACTGTAGAAGTCTGTTGTGGTGTTTTGCCCCTGTCTGTCTTCCTTTGCCGATGTGTTGTTTCAGTGCAGCGGTGAGGCTAGCATCCGTCACCTGCCCACACCCTAGCCATGGACTGTTGTTTTGGCATTAAGTTGCGGCTCGGCGACAGGTGAGGAACCTGTATAGGGACTGGCTAGGAGTGCAGGGTACAGTGGCAGGTAAATGAGAAAGGCCTACTAGGGCACTAGGGCCCACCGTTGTTAAAGTGTCCCCAGTGAACCCCTTGTCTGTCATATTTTCCCTTTTTAGTTGTGTTTTTGGCCATACACCGGATCTCCCCTAGTCCGAGCGTGACAGCTGTATGGGGGGGGCTTCAGCAAAAACTCACTACAGTAGAAAGAGCCATAATATTTATAGAGCTTGTTCATTTTCCCTCAGCTAGTACCATGGCCTATGCCTCATATCTACAAGTTCTAAATGGAAAACAAAATAATTAGAAAAGTGTTTTGTTTTTAGAAATCAAAAAGTAAAATTTCCTACTTTTTCTCCTCATATGCAGCAAGTGACTATATAACACATGGCACTGTTTCATCACTGGGAAGATATAGCTATATGTGCCAGAAATAATACATGCTGTAATTTCTCCATATGATACATATAACTTATATTCAAGATAGATTATCACGAAATTAAAAATAGAAAACATACATAATAAGTAGATTATGAAACTATAATTATAACTTCACCCTAACCATATGCTCGAACAGAATACATGAAAACAGGGGAATCCAATCTTCACACTCCAGCAAAGGATATATTACCTTTTCTATTTCATTTATCTGTCATCTCAATATATCTTTCAGGAACAGTTTCAAAAAGTATCTTGTTTTTAGCGATAGAATTTTTCTAACCAAACTTCCTAGCTCATGAGTAGAATGCTATAACTTACAAATGCAGATGAGTCGCACAGGATTAGTTGGTTGAAAAGTATTTTACTGTATATATACAAGGGGTAAAATAAGTAGTGAACAGTCACCAATTTTAAAGTAAATATATTTTTAAAGCTACTGTTGACATGAAATACTTACATGTCAGTAACAACCTGCCCAATCCACATAGCCAAAGAAATCAAATCATAAATGTCCTTTTAGTTAAAATTAAGGGAAAGCTTAAAGGAGTTTTACAACGAATAAAGTTCCTTTTAATCAATAGATCTTGAAATAATAATAAGTTCCACAATTGAATGTGTTTAAAAAAAAATGATCCTGTGCTGACATAATCTTATATATGTTCCCCTGCTATGTACTGTGTAATGGCCGTGTCTGACCGTACAGGGACATGGTCTGACTGTACCACATCTCTGAGCAGGGGAGGAAGCAAAGGATAGATAGAAGATAGAAGCAAGGAATAACACGCTCACTGACCGTGTGTTTAAATCCCGCTGTAAGAGATCAACAGTGTGATATAACTGGTTAATAGCAACGGGTAGATTTCCATTCCACCCGGTTGTTAAAGGCACATGTCTAATCAGATCAGCCATCATATGCAGTGAAAAATGTGGGCTTGGCATGAGAGCCCACATGAAAGCAAGAAACAACATGACATGTCATAAATATATGTTATTTGTTGTGAAGGGGTTAAACACATCCAATTGTAGAACTTATTATTATTCCAAGGTCTATTAATTAAAATCAACTTTAAAATTAACTTTGTTCATGGGAAAACTCTTTTAGTGCTTCAGCAAAACATTTTGGACAATATTATGCTTCTAAATTTGTGACAACAGATTGGAGAATACCCTTTTTTATTACAGCATGAATGTGCCGTAGTGCTAGAAACAATAAAGGCATGGGTGGTGATTTTGCTGTGGAAAGACTTAAAGGGAATCTGTCAGCAGGTTTCTGCTATGTAAGCTGAAGACAGCAGGCTGTAAGGGAACACAGTGAATTCAGGGATGCCCATCTTGGCAAGGACCAATGTGTTATTTATTTGTTGTTTGTTTAAGCAGCAGGGCGCAGCAGGACTTATCAATGCTCGGACTATAACGTCACACATAGAGGAGGGGGCGTGTCGGCCTGCCCTGACACCTGACTATTAATGCTCAATCTCTATTGAGAGCCTGGTGTGGGCATGACAGCTCTCGCTCTCTTGTATGGCTAAATTTAAAAGCTCAGATTGTGTCAGAACAACTGCAGCTAATAATCTAAGTGATAAATCATTAGGTTCAGAATCTCTTTGCCTACATAATGCTTCTATCAGATGAGGTAGCAAAAACCTGTTGACAGATTCTCTTTAACACTAGAAGTCCCAGAGAGGGGTCATTTAACATTTCTACCATTGGAACCCTATGGAGCTCGAAATTCCTGGGACTTCTAGTGTTAACTAGCCCACACTGAGCCCTCATCTTAAACCCATCAAACACCATTGGCAGAAACTAAACAGCGATTGTGAGTCAGATCTTTCCAGCCAAAATATTCTCTAGGCATAGGAAAAACTTTCCACTGAGACATTCCAAAACCTTATAGAAAGCCTTTGCAAAAGAGTGGAAGCTATTTGTTATCTGATAAGTGTAGAAAATTTCCATATTAATAGAAGAATAGGATGTTATAAATGATCCTACAGGTGCAATATATAGATGCCCCAACACTTTTCTCCATATAGTGTATAGAGAACTGCAGTATTTTTTAATTATACCAAAACTGATACTGATGTTATTGCCGTGTGTCAAGGACAAACTATAACATATACTGCTCTACAATAGATAGAGGTAGTCTATAAAAAGAGAAAAATGTAATGTAAAAACAACCATCTATTTATGCAGATAGAAATGTATATTTTATCGTTTTATTTCCATGCATCTGTTGTCCGACAACATTGTTTTACGCTTCACTATGTTATATAAATACCATGAAAATGAAATATTACATTCTTGTTTGCTTAGGGGAATGAAAAAAATCTTGAAGTAATTGGAAATCCATGGATCATAGGTGACAGTCTTGTACCAAAGCTTTCAGCACATTTTCTAAGATAGCTTCATTTAGAGCCTTAGAAGAGAAAGAAACAACCACCGGCAATTCTAAAATAAAATGTTCATCACTGAGCATTACAAATGGAAAATTTACAAAAGGTGATCCCGAAAATGAAAAGCTAAAAGGGATTATTTTCTCTTTAACCTGCGCTGTCATTCTGCTGACATCAATCATTGGTTTTAAATGACAACCTATCATCTTTTATTCTTCATATTGACACTGGAAAGTTTTAGAGTTACTTCATCGTTTGAGCATGCCATCAGAACTAACCAGAAAAAGTGCAACGTATAATACAATGAAATTACAGTCTGTTAACAACATAGAAGGATTCAACTTGTAATTGTAATGCCGGCGTCACTACACTGTCCCGCCTCCTCTACTCTACAGGGACGCCAACGTACTCACCACAGCAGCTGGCCTGCTAGCTCACCTGCTGAGTCTCCTGTCCCCATGCTCCACGATTTCAGCACATTGCGCAGGTCTCCTTGTAAAGTCCTTAGGAAAGTGTTCAATAGCCTATGGCAATGAGTATTTAAGGCACCTTCCTCTGTATGGAGGTGCCTGAGCAATTAGGTTCCTGGTGAGCTTGCTCCCACAGTACACCAGGCTGCTATCTGTCTGATTCTGTCCTGCCTCTTTTCAGTTCTTAAACCCATCCTGCATGTCCAATTACCCAAATCCGACCAGTCTGCCTCCAGTACCCATCCTGTCTGTTTCTTGTGCCAAGCTGTTCTGTTTGTTCTTGTACCTGAACCCGTCCTGCCTGCCTCCTGTACCTGTCTTTCCAACCTTTCTCCTAAACATACTCTGTCCTGTCAGTCTCCACTACTCACTCCCTTTTGCATGTCCATGTACCTGAACCGATCAGTCAGTTTCCAGAACCAGTACCCATCCTGTCTGACTTCTGTGCCAGGCAGTTCTGTCTGAACGCATCCTGCCTGCCTCCAGGACCTGTTTGTCCGACTTGTCTCCTAAACGTACTCTGTACTGTCAGTCTCTACTACCCACTATCCTGTCTGCCCTCCATACCTACGTCCCAGACTTATGGATCAGCTGTGGGGACAGCCCCGGAGTGTTAACTGGTGCCAACTAGCAGCCCAGTCCATCCTTACCATCAGAGGCTCTTGTAAAAACCCGGTAGGTACTTAGCCATGCCCCTGCAGGGCAAGCCTGGTCCGTGGGGTGCAGTCAGTCCACAGTCGCGCAAGCACGCATTAAAGGCACAGATACGACCATGGGTGTATAGGGTCTAATATGACACTCCTTTTTCTCAGTTTTGTACTGTACCATAAAAGTAGTTCCCAATTACATGAGGGTATTGGCCCGCTCAAAAAAAATTACAAAACATATTTTTATTAGTCATAATAAAAATTAAAAATGTAGGGCTTAAACAACATTTTTGTTTAAAAATTTTAATTATTCTTTCTTCTCTGTCCACCTGACAAACAGACAACTAAGAGGCGCTGTCTCTTCACTTGAAGTAAAAAATGATGTTTATTGCTAAAACAACATGTTTCCAGAGTGGACCGCTCTCTTCATCAGGTACAATAAAAAACACATCCCTCAATTACACTGCACTCTTGTAAAGGCATAGGACAGGTGTTGCTACTTAGATTCAGTAGTTAATTCATAAATTAACCCCTTCCTAGTAGGCTGCCAGCATTTTTGCACCACTTAATGACACAACATAGAACATTGTATATCTACAGTTTTCATATGTTTGAATTGGCTATACTTAAATTAACCTCTGTGGCCTATATACTCATTTAGTCATTCTGGAACTAATGTTGATAACTTAAAAATCCCAAAGCTCTCCCTACGGGCCAATCTTTGGGATCTGTTGGTATCAATAGTTGGTATTTGTTCTATTATAATTAAGTATATTATATTATAGAATTAATTGGCAATCATACCCTTGCCCATTTTTCTTTACATTTCTGTTCTTAATTACCGTAGGCTTGGCGCTATTAAATTCATTAAATTCTTATTACACGTATGTACTACCAACGGCTCTCAGGCAAACATTTAGACAATATGGGACCTCCTCTTAAAATGAAGCAATACAGTGTCTTTAACTTTTTATATGATTTATTAAATGTAGTGACAAAACCAAACTGAAGTTTATTATCACTGCAGCCCCCCCTTGTTTACATACAATTGAAGCATTTTAATTGTCTGTTTTTTTCTTTTTACCAAACTTCTGGATTTCTATCCCTGCTTAGAGAGGGACAACGAGTGCTGCAGTGTACCTATACCAGAGTTGTGCCTGTGCATGCACATCTCTTCCAGGTGAGCCTGTCCATCATTTGGCTTGAATAGTATGGTCTAAGCAGGTTCACACAAGGCAGTGCCTCTATTGTTTTCTCTCCTTACAATATGGTCCACTGAACCCCTGGGGGGAGAGGGCGATGAATGGTTTAAAATAGTAATGCTCCAATATCGGGATCTTGGTATTAAAAAATAAATTCTGTATTTTGTGGACTATAAGACGCACTGGACCATAAGATGCATCTAGCGTTTAAAGGAGTAAAAATATTTAAAAACATTTTGAAGCAAAAATATGGTCATAATGCACTGTTATGTGGAGGATTTTCTTCTGACACCGTTTTGGAGGTAATGCTGTACTACCTTCCCTTATCTTGGGCCCCTTCCAGGTATATATGTCCTCCATACTGCTGTACATGTCCTCCATCCTGGTATACATGATCCTCATCTTGGTCTCATGCTAGTATATTTGTTCCCTATCCCAGTATATATGATCCCCATCCTGGGCTCATCTGGCACATATCTTCCTCATCCTGATGCACATGTTCCCCATCCATGGTATATACTGTATAATATAAAGTGAGTGCACCCCTCATATTTTTGTATACATTTTATTATATTTTCATATCTATCTTTATTATATCACAGGACAACACTGAAGATATGACACTGATAAAATTCAAAGTAGTCAGTTTATAGCTTGTATAACACTTTGTATAACAGCTCTATATAAGACCACAATAACTACAGCTTTCAATTTGGCTATTCCCTTCACACATACCAAAAGCCACACAATCAACAGGCAACCCCGGCACCAAAGCCTGACTAAAGAACTAAGACAAACCTCCAGGGTTGCTGAACGGAGATGGAAGAGATCCCATTCCACAGAGCAATTCATCACATACAAACAGACCCTAACCAATTGCAAGTCCGCACTCACTGCTGCAAAACAAACCTACTTCTCAGTTCTCATATCCTCCCTGTCTCACAAAACTTTCAATTCTCTTGTCCATCATATCTATCGGACCAGACTTTCAGTGTCTCCCTCTCTCACACCACCTTCTCATCTCACCCCCTATCTGTTGGTGGCACCCAAGGTTCAGTTCATGGACCCCTTCTATTCTCTATCCACACCTTCAGCCCGGACAGCTCAGAGTCCCATGGCTTTGAGTATCATATCTATGCTGATGAAACGCAAATCTACCTCTCTGGCCCTGATATCAGCCCCTTACTAACCAAAATAACACAATATCTGTCTGCTATTTCATCCTTCTCTTCTGCTCAATTTCTAAAACCATACATGGAAAAAAACAGAGTTCATCATCTTTCCCCCACCTCCCTCTACCAATCCACCTGATCTATCCATCAAAATCAATGGCTGCTGATTCTTCCCCGTTCTGCGTGCTCGCTGCCTGGGGGAAACCCTTGACTCCGCTCTCTCCTTCAAGCCCTTTCAAGCGCCTGCTGACTCCAACTCAAAAATATTTCCCAGATCAGTGCATTCCTTGACCAAGAATCTGCAGAAACACTAGTGAACGCATCTCACACCTTGACCACTGTAACCTCCTGCTTTGTGGCCTCCCTTCTAACACTCTTACTCCCCTCCAATCTATTCTAAATTCTGCTGCCCAATGAATCCACTTGTCCCACCACTATTCCCCATCTTTCTCTCTCTGCCAATATCTTCACTAGCTTCCCATTGCCCAAAGACTGTTTCAAATTACTAGCTATGACATAAAAAGCCACTTGCAATCTGTCTCCTCCATGCATCTGTGAGCTAGTCTCCCAGTACTTACCTACAAGCAACTTCCGATCTTCACAAGATCTTCTACTCTACTCCCCTCTTATTTACTCTTCCCACAATTGCATACAAGATTATTCCCATGCCTCCCCCATATTCTGGAACGCTCTACCCCAACATATCAAACTCTAACCCATCGTTGAAACCTTCAAAAAGAACCTGAAGACCCATCTCTTACAAAAAAACCTACAACCTGCAGTAACCCTCAGTCCACCATAGTGTCACATGACCCGCTCCCCCTCACCTACTGTATCTGCTCCCCCCTCACCTATTGTAGCCTCACCCATACCTATAGACTGTGAGCCCTCATGGGTAGGGTCCACTCTCCTCATGTATCAGTCTGTGGCTTGAAATGTTCACGATTATTATACTTTTCTATGTGTGCCATTTTTCACATGTAAAGCACCATGGAATAAATGGCGCTATAATAATAAATAATAATGATAATAATAACAGTCTAAATTTGGTGCCCTCTAAGTAACTCAACACACAGACATTAATGTCCAAACCGCTGGCAACAAAAGTGAGAATACCCCTAAGTGAAAATGGCCAAATAGTGCCCAAAGTGTCAATATTTAGTGTGGCCAACATTATTATTATTATTATTATTATTAATTGTGATAACTGAAGTAGGCTCAGCTCCTGAATCCGCTACATACAGCCTGCAGGAAACGGTGATGTCACAAGTCGTTAAGAAGCTATGTATTCCCATAAGTTCTAAAATGATGGACGTTACTGGCTATAAAATTCAGTCACTGTGAAACAATAATTTGTATATAGGCTTTTTTCCAATAACGGTTGAGCTGAAATGTGCTTACCTGTCGTAAGGTCCTTGCCACTAAACTTTCCAACACTGGGCCTCTATCCTCATGCAGTAAATGGACTTCATCTAAAATCAATAGTCTGACGAGCTGAGATAATGCCACATCTCCAACACTTTTTCTGGTTACAACATCCCATTTCTCTGGTGTAGTCACAAGCATCTGCATGACAAAAAAACGGATTAGGTACAGTCAGTAATTCAACAGATATCATCAAGCAAAGTTTAGAACAATGCATTGTCATGATAGCTTTATATTCTGAACCCAGTTTAAAAGGGTTTATTCAAATGGCAAAATCTTTTCAAGAAACATCATGACATATTTACCCTGCACCATTAGTATGCTCTAATATATTTTATATATATAAAGAATAAAAAAATGGAAAAGTTAACCTGTTTCTACTGCAAATGGAACATGCGGTAGAAGTAATATGAAGCTTAATAGCAGATCCAGAAATCAGTGGAAAACCCTATAGAGGCTACGAGAACTGTAATTAAATATCTTATTTTTTTCAAAATGGGACTGGGCCGATAAATTGTCGACATTCATAGAAATAAAAAATTCTTCTGCCATGGGCAAAATGTGTAAGGAATCTATAACAACATATATACTATAGCAGCAATCCCCAACTTATGTTACCTCGATAGCCACTTTCAATTCTGAGAGATAATCTTGAGACACATCAAGTATCCTCCCCTTTTCCTGTAGTGACACTCAGAACCCACCATGAACGGAGTTGGTGATTTCCTACAGAAAAATACCATTTTTTCCGCTTCCTTCCAGGCAGCATACTACATCCAAGGCTTTCCATTTTCCCCTCATTCACTAGTTCCCCATCAGGCACACTCACCACATTAAGCCCAGCTTCACTTACATGGTCTGACTATCAATATCATCCTATCGTAGGGCTTACCATATTTATCCCCTCCTTGCCCTTGGCTAGTATGTTCACATTCAGATCTGCTCCTCTGTGTGGGGATAGTGACAAAAGCTACCATCTGGTGACTTGTTCTTCATAGCTGGTTGCCAGATATAGTGCTAATGCACCATGATGGCAAACAGCTACGAGCCACATATTATGTGCCCGAGAGTCACAGGTTGAGGACCACTGCGCTCTAGGCTGTTTATACTTTACCAGTTTTTCATCACGTTTTTTGTTAATAGGAGTAGTGTTAGGGTATGTCCTTTTGTTGAGATGCTAGTGTTCTCAGCAGGAGAAAGCAACGTTCATGTCTACGATCAGGATTTTGGGCGCAGTTGATTTTTGCTTCTCCCGGCCATGCTGTGGCTCGGAAAGCCGCACAGCAGGTCAGCTTATGCTGTGGATAAAAGAAGCAGAGTGGTCATGGGATTTCTATAAATCCCATCCACTGAGCTTGTACTGTTCAAAGAAGCATTTTGGATGCAGCGAAAACACGCTGCTTCCAAAACCAAGTTGCTAACACTGATTGTGGGCACGTACCCTTATATTTTGTCCTAAAGGGGGCTTTACATGCTCCGACATCGCTAGCGTACGAACCCACCCCTGTCGTTTGTGCGTCACGGGCAAATCGTTGCCCGTGGCAGACAAACTTGCTGCTACCCGTCACACATACTTACCTTCCTAACGACGTCGCCGTGGCTGGCGAACAAACTCCTTTCTAAGGGGGCGGTTCGTGCGGCGTCATAGCGACATCACACGGCAGGTGTCCAATTGAAGCGGAGGGGCGGAGAGCTGCCACAGGAAAGTCACGCCTACCTAGTTGCCGGGGGACGCAGGTAAGGTGTTGTTCGTCATTCCTGGGATGTCACACGTAGCGATGTGTGCTGCCTCAGGAACGACGAACAACCTGCGTCCAGAACAAGGAACGATATTTGGGAAATGGACGACGTGTCAACAATCAACGATTTGGTGAGTATTTTACATAGTTAGCGGTTGCTCATGTGTTACACGCAACGACGTCGCTAACGAGGCCGGATGTGCATCACGAATTCCGTGACCCCAACGAAATCCCGTTAGCGATGTCGTTGCGTGTAAAGCCCCCTTGAGGCAAAATAAAAAAAAAAACATTTTTGGTTATTGTAGAAAAATAATGAAAAATAAGAGTTCTCAATAGTTGATGCCTTTTAATGGCTCCTGTAAAATTGCATACTAGAGTGTTATTATGGACAATGAAAAATTAAATAAAAATATATGTTTTATATAAAGCATGTACCCCAATCAGGATGGTCCAATCCTCTAATATTAAAACGTCACCTTATGTCAACGAACCTCAATGTAGATGGAGGCATTTAGAGTTGAGTGTACGGATACCTCGCTGCTTGTACAAAGTACAAGGAACTTCAGCAAAACCAAAGAAATTAGCAGGAGCAAAGGTTGGTATACATAGAAGGTATAGGAGCATGTTCACACTGTTGCCACGTAATAAAAATATGAAAGACTCTAATAAATATTTACAATAGGAAAATCAGTTTCTAGCTTTTAATATCATAGCTTCTCCCTGATATCAACAGTTTGGCTTTTTGTTCCTTTAAGTAGAAGCCATAAGGCTAATTTGGACAGAATATTACTAGCTAACTAAATGTAGTGCATTAACAGCATGGCTTTACAGAAAACTGGGCCTAAAAGCTGCAGATGGAACAGATATCATTTGGAAATTAACCATGTCAGCCACTGAGATTAGCAGCTGTACTTCGACACAAGACTAATTAGCAAACTGTAATGGAATACATTTAGCAATGCATATTACAATTTTCAAGGTGTGAAAAACAAGTAATCCCGGCTATTTAAGTAATTTGTTGGAGCTATGCTACATTTACTAAATAATATTCATGGCATGAACATAAAATACAGGAAGATAAAACTTGTTTTCTGTTTCATTTTCTATTAAATGCAAATGGCTGACCAATAATAATGCAGGCATACATCTGGTATAATTTACCGCATGAAATGAGCATTAAGATCTAAATAGATAACTGAACAGACTTTTAGATATTATCCATGACACCATCTTTATTTCTAATTAAAGGGACTCTGTTAGCAGGTTTCTGCAATGTAATCTGAAATCAAGTTAAAAGACTATATTACTTACCGGTAATGGGATTTTCCAGAGTCCACGACAGCACCCACGAGAGAGGGATCCGCCCCATTCAGGACAGGAAACCTACAGATAAAAAGGGGCGGTCCCCCTCCCTCATCAGTTAGTTTCAAAGAAGGTGAGAGGAACCGCCATGGATTAGTAACAAGGTAAGAAAAAAGTTAAATAACACCAAAGGGTGAAAAGAAAAAAAGGGCAGGGGTGTAAAGGGTGCTGTCGTGGACTCTGGAAAATCCCATTACCGGTAAGTAATATAGTCTTTTCCTTTCGCCGCGACAGCACCCACGAGAGATTTGGAGAGAGAATACACTTAGGGAGGGACAACCATCTGAAGGACCGATCTCCCAAAAGCAAGGTCTGAGGAGGAAGAAAGGTCCAGCCGGTAGTGTTTGTAAAAGGTAGAGGGGGAGGACCAGGTGGCAGCCTTACAAATACTGTCGATGGAGACATCCGCCATGGCAGCCCAAGAGGAGGCCATCGCCCTAGTAGAGTGAGCCTGTACAGGGGAAGGAAGAGGCTCTCGCTTCATCTCATACGCAACGGAAATGGCATCCCGCATCCATCGGGCCAAGGTATGCTTCGTCACCTGACGACCACGTCTGGAACCCTGAAAGGCAACAAACAAAGCACTATCCTGCCGCCAAGGGGCGGTCCGAGATATATAAGCTAGAACGGTTTCCCTGACGTCTAGGGTGTGAAACCGACATTCTTCTGGTGTGGTAGGGACAGGAAAGAAGGAAGGGAGGACGATTTCTTCACTACGGTGGAACTGGGAAGCTACTTTAGGCAAATAAGCCGGGTCCGTTTTGAGGACAATTCGATCTGGAAAAATCCTAAGGAAGGGAGGTTCCACGGACAGAGCCTGAAGATCGCTAACACGACGGGCAGAAGTGAGAGCGACTAAGAGGCAGGTCTTAAGGGACAGTAATTTGTCAGACGCCGAGGTGAGCGGCTCTCAAAGGGTGGAAGGGTCAGGGCATCCAGAACTAGAGTGAGATCCCAGGGGGGCGGGCAGGTGAGACGGAGCGGCTGACCGCGGTCACATGCCTTGATGAAACGCATGACCCACCTATTACCTGCTATATTGGAATTGTAGAGGGCGCTCAGGGCAGACACATGAACTTTGAGGGTACTGACTGCAAGACCCATATCCCGTCCAGACTGGAGAAACTCCAGAATAGAGGGGATCGGGACCACAGAAGGTGAGGAATCAGGGAAGGAGGCAAGGAAGTTTCCATACTCGACCATACTGACGGGTGGTTACCGGCTTCCTACTCTGCAGCAGGGTATCCACAAGGCGACTGGAAAACCCGCGGGAGGTTAGTAACGCCCTTTCAAATTCCATGCCGTCAAGTGAAGTCCCTTGACGCGTGGATGAAGGAAAGGACCCTGTGAAAGGAGGTCTGGTCGGGAGGGGAGAACCCAGGGGTCCGTCACTGACATGTCTCAGGAGGGAGAACCAGGGACGCCTGGGCCAGAAGGGAGCGAAAAGGAGAATGCGAGCTTGATCTTCCCTGATCTTCCGAAGGACTGTAGGAAGGAGAATCATGGGAGGGAAGGCATAAGCAAGGCTGTACCGCCAAGGAACCTGAAGGGCATCCAGGACCGTCGGCTGATCTGCCCTGTTCAGGGAGCCAAATTGTTTCAACTGCCTGTTGTCTTTGGTAGCAAACAAGTCTATAACTGGCAGGCCCCAACACTGCACGATTTGAGCAAAAACCTCCCGATGTAAGACCCATTCTCCCTGACGGAGAGTGTGACGGCTGAGGAAATCCGCTTCGACATTGTCCACTCCCCGGATGTGTACCACAGAGAGAGACAAGAGATGGGTTTCGGCGAGTTCCAATAGGTGAACCGCCGTGGACATGAGGGAAGAGGACCTCGTCCCCCCTTGGCGGTTGATGTACGCGACCCACCGTCTGATTGTCCGTACAGAGCCGTACATGGGTGCCCCTGAGGAGGGGAAGAAAGGACATCAGGGCTTGACTGACTGCCATGAGTTCTTTCCGGTTGGATGACGCAGTTGACTCTTGAGCGGACCAAAGACCTTGGGCCATAGAGTCCCCCAGGTGAGCCCCCCACCACCAGGGGCTGACGTCTGTTGTGAGGAGACTGGTGGAGTGAACATGCCATTCCTTCCCCTTGGTTAAGTTCGCCTCCCGCAGCCACCAGGTCAGGGAAGCACGGGCAGTGTCTGTCAAGGTCAGAGGATGATCGAGGGACCCTGGATGGGATCTTTCAGCTGCCAGGACCTCCCACTGTAGCTGCCTGGAGTGAAGCTGGGCCCACTGGACAGCAGGGATACAGGAAGTCAGGGACCCCAACAGAGACATGGCGGATCGGAGAGAAAGTGACCTGTGACTGTGCGTGTCGTACAATCCTCTGGATTTTGGCCACTTTGTCTGACGGAAGAAAACAACGCTGTTGGCGGGAATCCAGGTGCATGCCTAGGAAAGACTGAAAGGTGGAGGGCGTGAGTCTAGATTTTTGTAGATTTAAAAGCCACCCGAGACGGTCCAGGGTCGACATAGCATGACGGAGGCGGAGGGAACATTGTGCCGCCGTGTTACCCACAACCAGTAGGTCATCCAAATAAGGGACTATGAAAGTCTGGTGTTCGCGAAGGTGAGCAGTGACCTCAGCCATGATTTTAGTGAAAATCCGTGGGGCGAGGGAAACGCCGAAGGGCATGGCCGTGAATTGGAAATGGTGAATGGAGTCGTGAATGGAGAGTGCTACCCGGAGGTACTGCTGACAATGTGGGTGGACCGGGACGTGGTAATACGCATCTTTTAGATCAAGGACCGCCATTTGACAATTGGGGAAGAGCAATTTTATAGTGGTCAGGAGGGATTCCATTTTAAAAGGCCGGTATTTCAGAAAGAGATTAAGCTTCTTTAGATTAATTATGGTCCTAAATGACCCATCGGGTTTTGGTACTAAGAAAAGGGGGGAGTAGAACCCTCGGCCCCTCTGATGTAATGGGACTGGCGCAAGAACCTGCTTTTCCACGAGAGTGAGGACTGCCGACACTAGTGCGTGATGATGATCTGCCGACCTCCTAGTGGGTGTAAGACAAAAAAATCGAGGAGGGAGGGAGGTGAATTCCAGCCGGAGACCATGTGAGAGCAAATCCAGGATAAAGGAGCTGGAAGTGATGGTTGTCCAAACGGCCGCAAAAAAACGGAGCCTGCCTCCCACCGGAAAAACCTCATCATTGTTTTGGGAACTTCCGACGGAAGGAAGGGTTGCCAAACAGGGCTCCCTTGGACCCAGAAGCGGGGTTGTCAGAT
The DNA here is from genome assembly GCF_048569485.1 of Anomaloglossus baeobatrachus. Classification (NCBI taxonomy): domain Eukaryota; kingdom Metazoa; phylum Chordata; class Amphibia; order Anura; family Aromobatidae; genus Anomaloglossus; species Anomaloglossus baeobatrachus. The sequence goes on along the minus strand of NC_134355.1, from coordinate 342,203,672 downwards.
CTGTCCCTGCGGTCAGGGCGGGTGGGCTGGAAACGACGTTTGCGATATGGGTGCCTAGAGGGAGGAGTAAATGCATTAGGGAACCCCTTTTTACTATCACCAGCCTTGGTATGTCATCCAGCTGAGGACCAAAGAGGAACTCACCCTCACAGGGAAGAGCACACAGTCTCGATTTTGAGGATGTGTCCCCTTTCCACGACTTCAGCCAGAGAGCTCTCCGGGCTGCATTAGAAGACCCTGCCGCTCGGGCCGCCAGGCGGACAGAGTCGGCAGAAGCATCTGCCAGGTAATTAGCCGGGTCTTTGAGTAAGGGTAGCGAGGAAACAATCTTATCTCTGGAGGTGCCTGACTTAAGCTGCTTTTCTAAGTGATCCAGCCAGACTGAATGGGAACTGGCAGTACATGTTGCAGAAATGGCGGGTTTCAGTGCCCCTGCAGAGGCTTCCCAGGTCTTTCGCAGGAAGGCATCGGATTTACGGTCCAGAGGATCTCGCAGGAATCCCATATCCTCGAAAGGCAGCGCCGACTTTTTGGAGGATTTTGCCACGGCCACATCCACGTTTGGTACTTTGCACCATTGAGATAAGTCCGCGTCATCAAAGGGGTATCTTCGCTTCGAAGAAGATGGGAGAAACCCGCGATGATCCTGTTTCTGCCATTCCTTGCGAACAAGGATTTTAAGGGCCTCATTTACAGGAAAAGACTTCCGCTTCTTCTGAGTGAGACCAGCAAATAGAGTATGATCAGCTGATTTGGGTTTTTTTTCCTCTGCAATACCCATGGTTGATCGAACGGCCTTCACCAAGCCATCCATCCCATCTAAGGAAAAACATGCTTTTCCAGCCTCGTCAGAAGAAGACGAGGAAGAGGCTGAAGAAGAAACACCATGGCTTTCATCCGAGTCAGAAGACGGGGGAGAATCATGCTGGCGGTGAGTTTTCTTGTGCTTCTTAGACCCTTGAAGGGACTGAAGAGAAGCCTGAATCTCTGTACGGATTAGGTCCCCGAGATCCGGAGGGGGGACAGTAGAAGCCGGAGGCTCCCCCCGTATAGCTTGGATGCAGGGCCCACAAAGTCTTTGTATGTAGTCTTTAGGAAGGGGACAAGCACACAGGGGGCATTCCTTATTATTAGCCTTAGCGGTGCATTTCCTAGGGGCCTGGAACAGAACCGGAAGGGAACATCAGTATAGGGGGACATTCACGAAGTTCACTCACCCATACCAGGAAAAGAACGGATACCGGCTTTGGAGGTGGACATGAAGGCTTCGCCAGGCGGCCCTTAGAGGATGCAGAGTCTATACGGTCCTCCTTCCTCTTACGACCCGTGGAACTCCTGGTGTCGCTGGAGTCCTTATGTCCAGCATCCCTGGACGGAGAAGGGTCCCGGGATGGGGAGGTACGTGGACTTCCCATCATGGAAAGGAACGGAGCACATTGCCTGGAGCTCCACTCTCCATTAATAGGGAAGCCCACCTTAGTGCACCCCCCTTCAAGCGCTCCTGCATTTCCGGGCCACCGCCGTAGCAACGAGCGCTGACGCAGCAGGCCCCGGACACGCCCCCTCCCGCGCGTACACGCCGATGCAAAGCACGTGGCGCAGAGGGAGCGCCGGACCCACCGCTCACAGCAACTCACCGCCCAGCAGCGTTCTTCGCGTCAGGAGGGATCCACGGGCGTCTCCATGCCATCCGTTCCCCCGGAAGTGCTCCCGTGCACTTCCGGGTCCCTGCAGTCGCGTGCGCGCACGCTGACACGGCAGGCCCCGGACACGCCCCCCCCACGCACACGTGCCCTGCAACCCGGAAGAAGCAGGCACTGAGTCGGCACAGGGAGAGCCTCCGGCCCCACCGCGTACAGCATACTCACCAGCGCGGTCCTGCAGGCGTCATTTCCCAGGTGGACAAGGCCGGACCAAGGGAAAGAGGACGAGGTGCACCGGAGGATGGAGTCCACGAGGGGAGCTCCACCGACCGTGCTTCCGGATCCTGAGCTCCGCCGTTCCCCTAGAGACCGCACGGACTTCACTGGACCCAGGTATGGTAGGTTCCGATCCATTCAGGACAGGAAACCAACTGATGAAGGAGGGGGACCGCCCCTTTTTATCTGTAGGTTTCCTGTCCTGAATGGGGCGGATCCCTCTCTCGTGGGTGCTGTTGTGGCGAAAGGAAAACAGAGAATTCAGCCCTTTGACTCTTATCTCATAGTCTGCTTTTGTTTACCTGCAATGTTAGTTTAAGCCCTTTATGCTTACCATTAGTGGGTCTCAGCAGTGTGAGTTGTAGTCAGACACCAACTCTTTCTGTTATTAGCAGCTTCTGTCTATGGAAATATACACTGAGAGCCTGGTGGAGGCGGGGGCAGCTCTCCCTGCACTGCTACATGCAAAATCTAAAATCTTTTACTGTGTCAGAATGGCTGCACACAGTAATCTAAGTGATACATCATTGAACTCAGGGTCTCTTTGCCTACATCATGAATTTTTCAGTTGAGGTAGCAAAAATCTGCTGACATATTCTCTTTAAATTACTAATTCTAGAAATAATGTTAAAGTACAAACACAAAAAAACAATATAAAGTATACCAATGAAATTTGTTTTACAATATATAAAATCACTGTGCAACAAAGGGTTTTATATTGAAGGCTCGAAATATGGCCTAGATTGTGTTTGGTGTTCCATTCCATGCCAATAATAAACACTGAAGTCAGACGTGAAGTTCATCCTAGCTATACTGAGGATCAGACCTTTTCACTATTGATCTTACATGGTAGGCAGGGACATTGTCATCATATTTACATTATTTATCTGATGACCATGCAAAGCCACTTAGGTTGTCTACTTTGTGGCTCAGCTGTTGTTGCTCTTACATGTTTAGAACTTAAGAAAAAAAAACAAAACATTTAAATCAAAGGTGGAATTTCAACTAATTTTACATAAATAAACAGGGTGGGCTAATGTAAGAAACTATGTAATACAGTAGGTGAAAGTATGGAAAGTCAACAATTTTCTAAGCAAATTAATTTTCCTAAAGGTGACAAATTTCTCACCAGACGTTGGTAACAACCCATGCAATCCAAATAGGCAAAGCAATCAAACCATAAATGTTCATAAATTAAGTTATATGTAATAATGGGAAATAACACAGGGAAAAAATATTCAACACATAAAAGAAAGAGAGGAGCAAAACATCATAGAAAGTCATGACACCAGCTAAAATCTATCAGTAATTAGAAAGCAATCCTATCACTTAGTATCAGTTGTTTCAACTGACGGCCTATAAAAGGTGTCTTATAACCAAGGTACTACAAAAGAAACCTCTCACGATGGGTAAAACTAGTGAGCTGTCTCAAGACCTTTGCAATACCATTGTTGCAAAAGATACTGATGGCATTGGTTACAGAAGAATTTCTAAACAACTGAAGGTTTCAGTGAGCACTGGTGGGGATATAATCCGGAAGTAGAAAAGACATAATTTCACCATAAACCAGGCACAACCAGATGCCCACAGCAAGATTTAAAACAGAGGACTGAAAAGAATTATCAGAAGAGATATCCAAGCGCCATGGGCCACCTGTGAACAGCTACGGAAAGATCTGGAATCAGCAGGTATAACAACCAGGTCTTTAACCCCTTAACAACCCTTGACGTACTGGGTACGTCATCGTGACATGGTGCTAAACGACCCATGACGTACCCAGTATGTCATGGCGAAATCGCGGTCCCAGAGCCCCGGGGAGTGCAATTTGTTTAATTAACCAGTAGATTCGGGAAGGAGGGGACCTCTGCCTGACCTCAGGAGGGGTGGTGCCTCCTCCCCAAACCTACAGAGGCTGTGATTGGATGACGAACGCCGCTCAGCCAATTACAGTCACTGTAATGTTCCAGCCATTGAAAATGGCTGGAACATTGAAATCCAGCCCTGATCAGTGCTGCTGTAGCACTGGCCATTGGCTGGAGCTGGGTGATCGGTGCTTCACCCGCCCCCAGCTCTGATTGGAGAGACCGGTCTTGTGACCGATCTCTCCAATCACCGTGGATCTGGTGCCGGTGACCTGTGTCCGTCACTGAAAGCAGAGAAGGGCGGTCTCTGCGGGTGCCCATCGGTAAGTTGCTGCCCCCGCTGCCCGCCCCTGTCCCCGATCGCCCTGCCAGCCCCGCCGCTGTCTCCTATCGCCCCGCCCGCCACCGCCAGCCCCGCTGCTGTCTCTGATCGCCCCGCCGCTGTCTCCGATCGCCCCGCCCGCCACTGCCAGCCCCGCCGCTGTCTCCGATCGCCCCGCCCGCCAGCCCCAGCCCCGCCGCTGTCTCCGATCGCCTCGCCAGCGCCAGCCCCGCCACTGTCTACGATCGTCCCGCCCGCCAGCCCCAGCCCCGCCGCTGTCTCCCATCGCCCCGCCCGCCACCGCCAGCCCCGCCGCGGCTCCGATCGCCACCGCCAGCCCCGCCGCTGTCTCCGATCGCTCCGCCCGCCAGTGCCAGCCCCGCCGCTGTCTCCGATCGCCCCGCCGCTGTCTCCGATCGCCCCGCCCGCCACCGCCAGCCCCGCCTCCAATCGCTACCACCAGCCCTGCCGCTGTCTCTGATCGCCCCGCCGCAGCTCCCGATCCACCGCTGTCCCCGATCGCCCCGCCCGCCACTGTCCCCGCCGCCACGTTCGCCACTGTCCCCGCCGCCACGTTCGCCACTGTCCCCGCCGCCGTCGCACCCACCTTTTTCAGCCGCTGCTGCCCCCGAATCGGCCCCCACTGTTCCCGATCGGCCGCCGCCGCCTCCTTCATCGCTGCCCCTTCACCATCGCCACTACACCTCCTCCCCCTCCATGTGCTGCAAGCCACCCTCCCCCCACATGTGCTGCAAGCCACCCTCCCCCCTCCATGTTCTGGGGGCCTCCATGTTCTGGGGGCCCCCCTCCCCCCGGGGCCCCCCCTCCTCCATGTGCCATCTCTCTCCCATTAGACTCTGCCCCCCTCCCCGATCTGCTGCCTGCTCTCTCCCATCCTCTTCATCTACTGCCCCCTCTCACCCTCCTCAATCTGTTGCCTCCTTCATCTGCTGCCTCTTCTGTCTGCTGTGATCCTGCTGCCTAGATCCATCCTGTAAGGTAGGTATCCCCATCTCACCTCCCTTCCCCCCTATCCAAAGCCGCTCCACCATCTGCTGCGCCCTTTCCCATCATCCATCCGCTGCGCCCTTTCCCATCCTCTGCCGCTCCTCCATCCACTGCGCCCTTTCCCATCTTCCATCCGCTGCGCCCTTTCTCATCTGCCGCCCCGCCCTCTCGCATCGCATTATCCAGCGCAGTTGCTCGCTTCCAGTCTGGAGTGAATGATGCAATGCAAGACTCGTGCATTGCTCTCACGTTTGGCACTGGACTTAGTGGCAGGCGCTCACATTTTTTTTTTTATTCATTTTTTTTTTTTTTTTTACTGATGTCTGTATTTTTTATTTCGCCAAACTAATTTTTTTGTATGGGGGGTGGGGTCTAGTTTGCAAAATAGAATCACATGTGGGGGAGCTCCATTGTTTAGGCACCTCAGGGGGTCTCCAAATGCAACATGGCGCCTGCTAATAATTCCAATCAATTTTACTGTGAAAAAGCGCTCCTTCTCTTCTGAGCCCCGCCGTACGCCCAAACAATTGATTTCCACCACATATGAGGTACCTGTGTACTAAGGAGAAATTGCACAATACATTTTATGGTGCATTTTTTCCTGATACCCTTGTGAAAAAAAAGCTACCTGTTTGAAAAAACAATTTTGTGGTAAAAAAAAAGAATAAAATATTTTCACGGCTGAACATTACAAATGTTTGTGAAGCTTCCAGGGGTTCAAAGTGCTCACTAAACAGCTAGATAAATTCCATGAGGGGTCTAGTTTCCAAAATGGGGTCAATTGTGGGGGAGCTCCATTGTTTAGGCACTTCAGGGGGGTCTCCAAACGAAACATGGCGTCTGCTAATAATTCCAACCAATTTTGCTGTGAAATGGCGCTCCTTGCCTTCCGAGTCCTGCCGTGTGCCCAAACATTTGATTTCCACCACATATGAGGTATCTGCGTACTCAGAAGAAAATGCACAATACATTTTATGGTGCACTTTTTCCTGATACCCTTGTGATAAAAAAGCTACCTGGTTGAAGCAACAGTTTTCTGGTAAAAAAAATATTTTTTTCTTTTCACGGCTCAACGTTATAAACTTCTGTGAAGCCCCCAGGGGTTCAAAGTGCACATCAAACATCTAGAAAAATTATTTGAGGGCTCTAGTTTCCAAAATGGGGTCAATTGTGGGGAAGTTCCATTGTTTAGGCACCTCAGGGGGGTCTCCAAACGCAACATGGCGTCCGCTAATAATTCCAACCAATTTTGCTGTGAAATGGCGCTCCTTGCCTTCCGAGTCCTGCTGTGTGCCCAAACATTTGATTTCCACCACATATGAGGTATCTGCCTACTCAGGAGAAAATGCACAATACATTTTATGGTGCATTTTTTCCTGATACCCTTGTGATAAAAAAAAGCTACCTGGTTGAAGCAACAGTTTTGTGGTAAAAAATTTTTTTTTTCTTTTCACGGATTAACGTTATAAACTTCTGTGAAGCCCCCAGGGGTTCAAAGTGCACAGCAAACATCTAGAAAATTTTTTTGAGGGCTCTAGTTTCCAAAATGAGGTCACTTATGGGGGAGCTCCATTGTTTAGGAACCTCAGGGAGTCTTCAAACCCGACATGGCGTCCACTAATGAGTGCAGCTAATTTTGCACTCAAAAATTCAAATGGCGCTCCTTGCCTTCCGAGTCCTGCTGTGTGCCCAAACATTTGATTTCCACCACATATGAGGTATCTGCGTACTCAGGAGAAAATGCACGATACATTTTATGATGCATTTTTCCTGATACCCTTGTGAAAATACTAATTTTTATGGCTAAAGTAACATTTTTGTGTTAAAAAAGTAAAATTTTAATTTTTTCTTCTACATTGCTTTGGTTGCTGTGAAGCTCCCTAAGGGTTAATAAACTTCTTGGATGTGGTTTTGAGCAGAGTGAGGGGTGCAGATTTTAGAATGGGGTCACTTTTGGGTATTTTCTGTCGCCTAGGTTTCTCAAATCACTCCAAATGTGATGTGGTACCTAAAAAAATTTTTTTTGTAAATTTTGTTGGAAAAATGAGAAATTGCTAGATGAACTTTGAACCCTTCTAACTTCCTAACGGAATTTTTTTTTTTTTTTCAAAAATTGCGCTGGTGTAAAGCAGACAAGTGGGAAATGTTATTTAGTAACTATTTTGTGTGACATATCTCTCAGATTTATGGGCATAAAATTTCAAATTTTGAATATTGCAAAATTTTCAAAAATTTCGCCAAATTTCCGAAATTTTCACAAATAAACGCAAAACATATCAGCCTAAATTTACCACTGACATGAAGTACAATATGTCACTAAAAAACAATGTCAGAATCGCCAGGATCCGTTGAAGTGTTCCAGAGTTATAACCTGTCAAAGTGACACTGGTCAAAATTGCAAAAAATGGCCGGGTCTTTAGGGTGAAAACCGGCTGGGGACTGAAGGGGTTAACAAAAAAACAAGAAGTAATGAACTTAACACATTTAAAGTTTTCTCCACAACATTTCGACAAGCCTGTGAAATACTAACAAAACAAAATCTGGTCAGATGAGACCAAAATTGAACTGTTTGGATGCCATAATACCCACCATGTTTGAAAGCCAAAAGGCACTGCATATCACACCCAACACACCATACCAACACAAGTTTGGAAGTGGAAACATCTTGGTGTGGGGCTATTTTTCAGTATATGGCAGTAGCAAACTTCATATAATTGAAGGAAGGATGAATAAACAAACGAACAAAAACATTTGTGATAAAAATCTGTTGCCATCTACCAGGATGATGAAGATGAAACGGTGGTGGACATTTCAGCAAGCCAATGATTCCAAATACAGCTAAGGATACAGTCAATTGGTTTCAAAGAAAAAAAATAAAGCTGCCAGAATGGTCAAGCAAATCACCTGACCATAATCCAACAGAAAATTAATTGGAGGAACTAAAGCTCAGAGTTCATAGAAGGAGACCACAGATCTGTCAGGATTAGAAGAGTGTTTGCATGCAGAAATGGTCCAAAATCACACCTAAGCAATGCATGCGACTAGTTTCCCATAAAGGAGGCATCTTGCAGCTGTCAAAGGCTGTTGTGTGAAGTATTAAGTAAGTTTCAGTAAGCATGTTCAATATTTTTTTCCTGTGTCGCTACTCATTAGTACACAACTCTAAATTTATGAACATTTAGTTTGATTTTCTTTGCCTATGTGGATTGAATGGGTTGTTTCAGACATATGGTGTGATATTCAATTCATGTCAACAGCACCTTTAAAAAGATATTTACTAGGAAAATTGGTTGCGGTTCAATACTTTTTCTCACCCGCTATATATCTTATTAGAACACTACTTATATATCCAAATATAAGCAGCTTCTTACGTTCACTCTGAAAAATCTTAGATACAATAGAGTGTCAGCACAATAATGTGTCAGGTTATCAGGTTACACAGCCTTTTATACTCTCCTAGAAACAGGCCCGATGCTATCACATCGGGAGTGCAGTGAAATGAACATCTGTCGATGCTTAGTGGTGCTGACAGGAGCAGTGAACACGTGTCACACTGTTTGCGCTTTCCAACATATCTGTTGTATGTCATCGTTCCGCATTTGTGTATTATATGTGTTGCTTTATTTGACATCTCTCACCCCTGTGCACTGTCTCCTCCTTGTTGTGTATGTGTCGTTGTTTGTTTACCTGTGTGTGTGTATATGGGTGTGTGTGTGTGTGTGTGTGTGTGTGCGTGTGCGTGCGTATTCTCGCTCTCTTTCCCCCCTCCCCCCGGAGAAAACATGGGTCTTTCAAATAAAAAGATGTTCTATATTCACCTGTATCCAGCAATGCTGTCTCCGGCTCTGCTGCCTCCCGCTCCTGACCGCCGCTCATTATACTCACTGAATAGTCACTGCACTGAAGAGCTGGAAGCAGGAGCAGCGCTGGGGACTTCAGTGTCGGGGACCGCATCGCTAGGGACAGGTGAGTATCCAGGTGTGTGTGTGTGTGTGTGTGTGTGTGTGTGTGTGTAGATATGTGTGTGTCTGTATTCAGTGTATACATGCATTGCGTATGTGGGAAGAGCGGTATCGTCACCGCTACTTGCGGACGTGCAGTTCGTGCCCGGAAGCTGCGGTGACATGGATGGCTCTTGTACAGGCGCAGTTCGAACTGCGCCTGCGCAACTGACAGTGCTGCGGTGCATGCCAGAATAGTGTTAAAGACACAACTGGCAATTATGTATGTAGATGAAGCGAGGGGGAGGAGCAAAAAAAGACACCAAAAGATGCTCCTGAACTTGATGTCCAGCTATTTACCTCAACAGAGAGCTAGAATTACAGCTACAATGCTTAGTGCAGGCATGTGATTTCCTACATGATGTTGTGTCTGTGTGTCAAATAAGGAGTGAACAGCAGGAATCACTCTCGAGGTGAGAGGTCACAGGTTTGGGAGCAGGGCTCCTTGAGACTACTAGGTGGCAGACGTTGGACTGGGCCTGGTAGGAGCTGGAACCCCGGTCACAGGGGATCGTGTCAAGGGGTACAGATCTGCCAAGGAGGGCAGCCGGCGGCCTTGAGCCATCTCCGGGCAGGGGCCAGGGCACGACGTGGCACGTGGACCCTAGGCCGGTGAAGTAGCTTCATGCATCCTGGTAATTTACCCGACGGGGGTGAAGTCTTCAAGATTCATCCCCTAGCCGCCCCAAAATCGGGGTACTAGCACAACAAGGGGATAGGACTTTCCCAAAGCACAGTCCAGAAAATCCCAAGCATGAACCCTGAGAGCAAGCTCAATCCGTTAGCCATACGGTGAGCGGGACCCGACTAGTTCCATACTACAGTGTCCAAATAGTGAAGGTAGAGAGACAAAAAAGCGGAGCGCACAACTTCAATTAATAATAAATCAAGGGAAGGTGCACCCTGGTGCAGAAGGGGAGAAGCATATACAAGAGAAAACAGATTCTGCACACGGAATCAGGGGCACACCAAGTATAATGAGCAAAAAACACCTTTATTGGATACACAAAAATGACATGTTAAAAGCATTTAAAACTGACATGAAGACAAAAAACATCCACTTGGCGGAGCCGAGCCCAAAATGTTACACCAAAATACCAATGTATGTGCAAAAAAGAAATACAGCAGCATAAATAGTATACAATACAACAAATTGTGCAGTATCAAGTGTCATGTAACATGAGAGCCCTCTGTTAATATCATAGCATAACGAACCAGCATGGGTAAGGTATACAATCCTGAATCGTAGAGCCAGCAAGGAGCCAGGTGTATTAGTAGCTATAGATGGTTAATGCACACACAGCCACAAGAAGGACAAATGCCCTAGGGGAGCCAATATGTAAATATAGTGTCACAGTAGCGGCAAAAAACATCAGAGCATATATACAAGGAAATGGTAAATGATAGACCACTGTGGCACAAAAATATATATAGGCCCAATGAAAAAAGGGGGCATGGAGAATCAACAGATAGGTACAAACCTATGTGAAACAGAGGTGGAAGGCAGGGAGCTCCAAGAGCTGCAGGATAGTGTGCTCAATACCAGAGCATGGCATGGGAAACAGGACAGGCGAATAGCAGCAGGGAGATCACCAAGGGGAGATGAAAATGATCAGGCACACATGGTTTGAGGTGGGGCAAGGCACAATGACCGCTCAAGGTGGATGGCCCGACGCGTATCGCCGCCGGGGCAGCTTGATCAGGGAAAGTAAGACAAGTACCAAACAAAGGAGTATATATATATAAAGGTAGAGTAGGTAAGTACACGCACCTGTGCAGAAGCAAAACAGAATGCAGTAGGCGCTGAGTGACGTCATATGGGCGTATACGGAGTATAGAACAGTATGGAGACATGGTAATCGGCCGGCCGCAGGTAAGGCAACAACACTAGCGCGATTAGAGTAGTATAACATGCGCGGCTGCGCAGTACATGGAGACGGGGCGGCAAGAGGATAAAAAAAAAACAACAAAAAAAAACTGCTGGGAGCAGAGCATGAGAAGCGCGCTTGCGCAAAGTATGTAAACAAAGCACACATGGTGGGATCAGCGCGGTGCACGGATACAAGCTCACCGCGTCAGATCACAAGTCATAGACAATGATAATACATGCGTTCATAGGGATTAACCCTAATTGTGAAGACATATTGCAACTGAAAGCAAAACAATAAATATAGACAGCAGGGTAAAGAATAGAAAAGTAATATATAAGTATATACATTGTAATGAAAAAACTGTGTGGGCCCACACAGACAATGTTTATATGAAAAAAATATACAAGTAGAAACTGGAAAAAAAAAAAAAATTAGTAGGCATTTTTTGCCTGAAAGGTTTATTGCATAGCAAAGGCGGGTATAACAATCATAGTGAATAGCTGGACGTAGAGCAGATCGTAACGCATGCAATGGTACATAAATATAGTAAGTATGACAAGACCTATACACAAGGTAATGCAAGTATACATACTAAAGTAGGAGAGATGAAGAGTAAGTATTAATCGAACTACAAAGTAGCAACACAGCTAGATTATCTGTCATACGTGACCTACAGAAAAAATTTACAGCAAGGGTAAAGGTAGTGCAAGCAAGCACATATGTACCCGTATGCACGCATGCGCACATACATGCTTGGTGCTGCGCAGCAATAGCATAGAGGTGATCGCATTTGGGACACAAAACCCTTGATGACAATAGTAATATGTTTGAGACTGCACAGGGAAAGCATAAAGAAGATCACAGTTGGGACATACTGCCCGTAGTGACGATGATGATGTACTTGATACTGCACAAGAATACCATAGGGATCACTGCAATTGCGATATGATACCCTCAGTGACAATAATAGTGTACTTGATACTGCACCGAGATAACATGAAGGCAAATATATCATAGCAGCTAAGGACAGCTGACAGGTGAACAACCAGATGGCATGTTGACAAGGGGATAAACACAAAATGTGTCAAAAAGAAGCTTGAAAGGTGTAAAACATTGATCAAGCCAACCGATGGGATGCCGCATTCATAATATAGTCACAGCGCGTGGGCGTGGGGTGCCTTGCCCCACCTCAAACCATGTGTGCCTGATCATTTTCATCTCCCCCTGGTGATCTCCCTGCTGCTATTCACCTGTCCTGTTTCCCATGCCATGCTCTGGTATTGAGCACACTATCCTGCAGCTCTTGGAGCTCCCTGCCTTCCACCTCTGTTTCACATAGGTTTGTACCTTGTATATATGCTCTGATGTTTTTTGCCGCTACTGTGACACTATATTTACCTATTGGCTCCCCTAGGGCATTTGTCCTTGTTGTGGCTGTGTGTGCATTAACCATCTATAGCTACTAATACACCTGGCTCCTTGCTGGCTCTACGATTCAGGATTGTATACCTTACCCATGCAGGTTTGTTATGCTATGATATTACCAGAGGGCTCTCATGTTACATGACACTTGATACTGCACAATTTGTTGTATTGTATACTATTTATGCTGCCGGATTTCTTTTTTGCACATACATTGGTATTTTGGTGTAACATTTTGGGCTCGGCTCCGCCAAGTGGTTGTTTTTTGTCTTCATGTCAGTTTTAAATGCTTTTAACATGACATTTTTGTGTATCCAATAAAGGTGTTTTTTGCACATTATACTTACTTAGTGTGCCCCTGATTCCGTGTGCAGAATCTGTTTTCTCTTGTAAATAGTGAAGAAGGTGCCATGGAAGAGGTCACAGGCTAACAAGAAACACCAAGGGCACGGATCCAAGCGTGCTCCCTTCCCTGCTGCAGCGGTTCTCAGAATTCTGGTTTACAAAGTTGTCGGTATCAGTATTCTTGGACTGAGTGAGTACGCAGAAACCCATTTCCCTCCAATGGCACCCCTCCACTACTATCACCGGGCCACGGCGCAGAACCCCTTAACCACGGAGGGGTTAAACACCTTGCTGCCATACCACCGCCACCGGGCGATCCCAACAGCAGCGGTTGTACTCCATCTTATCACACCGTGGGTGGCGTCACAAACGTCTAAACCCCCTTGTACATATCCCCCTTTTAAATTTGAGTGTCCGCGCGAACCCCCCGGGTCCGGAGACCGCTCGAGCCACCGCGGTTTCGGATCTGAGCGGCTCGGCTGCTGACACGGGGGCGGTACATGTACATATATTCATACACAACAGCTTATTCTAAAATGTTACTTCCAAGTATACTTCTACATTAAAAGGAATCTGTCATAAGGTTTTTGCCACTTCTGACTGCAGTAAAATTTATGGGGCAGAGACCCTGATTCCAAGGATGTATGAGTTATTGGCCTGCTTACTGCAGTTTTAATAAAAACATTCTCTAGATTATCACTAGAAAACTAGTAAACCTGCTGCCACCAACCATATCCCCACCACTGATTAGCCGCTTTCTGTGTACACTGTAAATAGCCAGAAAGCTGCCAATCAGTGGTGTGGGCGGAGTTATACAGAGCTCAAAATTCATACAACTGCTATTTATCCAGCGGATAAAACAGTGATTTTTTTTATCAAACCTGCAGAAACCAGTAAAAATTACATACCACAGAAATCAAGGTCTGAGCCACTACATCAGACATCTACATCATAAGATTGCAAAAACCTGATGAGATTCCCTTTAAATATGACTAAACAAAATCCGAAATGTGACAAGACTTGTAATGTTGACAGCAACCATTTGACCATTTGTATGACCCAGTTTAATGCTAATGTTGGTCTACGAAGATAACATTATTGTATTGCTGATTTTATATACATGTTTTCTTATGGGTGTTGCTAATTAGAAGAGGTGTCTACAGACGTTTGACTGTATACCGGGTATTTCAAAGACATAAATAGAATAATAACTGTATTTTATATTAAGATAAAGAACTGACAGGGTATCTCTAATAACACTGAAACTCGTGAAAGACATTTCCATCTAGGTTTTGTGCAAGGGCACAGCAAAAGAAAAATGGGTTAACGATACATATTTTTGCTGTCAGACTAAATTTTTCTCAGCCCATGTAACCTTTTTTCCATGTCTAAACTCCGTTAGAATTAATATTAGGTTTTGCTACAGGTTTATCTTTCCCATAGGGAAAAGTGTAGACGAGAATCATTTACATTTTAAATCTCGCTGAAGGTTACATTTAGAAGCATTACACTGCTTTCCAAAAAAAACAAATAAATATGTATTTTACTCGTTAAAATTACAAATATTAGCATCCGCAACGTGTATATTTAAATGAGAATAGAGGGGGTCAGAATCAATTTAAAGCTGAAATGACACATTCATAAATTAGTCCATGTAAACATTGCTATATTTCTCTATTAGGGCTATTATTGATATGGACATGTATGATGAGATATTATTAACAAGTTAAGCGCCATATGCGCACATCTGAATATAACAGATGTTGTGGTAAGCATTATTTCTGTATCAAAGGGGTTGTCCACTGTTAAGAAATGACTCACAGATGTGTTTGAAACATGACTGTCGCTGTCAATCTCCAATTCAGCAACTCCACTTCTGGACTTCCATGGCCTTTGTTGACACAAAGCTGCATGTGAAGAGGGCAGGTAGAGTGCAAATTTCAATAGGGAAATGTCACGCTAAAAGCGCGGCAAGCACGTTCAGACCAAAAGGAGTCAGAAGCAGAATGAAAAAAAAAAACCACCAAAACCACACCACAAACAAGGGGGGACACCAGGGATACAATAACAACGGTGGGCCCTAGCTCTAGAGAAAGGTGTAGATGGAACACCTCCTATCTTCACCTGCAGCTTTCCCTACACTCCAACCAGGCCCTACACAGTCTCCTCAACTGTCGCCTAGCAGTATCCTGAGATCCTAAGAAAAATCCTGTAGTAGCCTTGGCTAGTGCGTTGGAATGTGGGAAACGCTAGCTCCACCGCTTCAATAATAGAACACAAGGAAAGGGAAGACAAAGGGGGAAAATACAAACCAAAAAAGGATACAGTCCAGCTTCTGGAACACTCCTCCTAAGCTCCTTCCACCAAGGGGGCCAGTCTACAAAAGGATTTGTATCTTCAGCAAGGATTGCTGGGAAAAAAGCTCTATTTAACCTGAAGGGGTGTGGCTACAAAGCAATTGCAGATGACACACTCAGCCAGAAACTGCTGGAAAAGCTGACTTTAACCGTTTTAGTACTAGGAGAAATGAAATCACATTTAGATGTAGACTGTCAGATGGAGATGAGAGGCTCCAGTCCTAAAGCTGTCGCTAGTCTCAAAAAACAGGGAGAGAAACGTGAAAAAAGCCAATGCATAGACAGAAAGGAATTAGTTTAGCTACAGCTAGCCCTTTTCACATACACATGCCAAAAGTGAAGCTGCCAAACCCAGGGCTGAAGCTTAAAGGTGAACCTTGAGGCACTTTTGAAAATAAAAGGTTCCCCATCATAAGTTCTTAGCAATCATATTCTGAACCTATCTGAAAAATATTTATTAGAGGTGTCCTACCCTTTTCGCTACACTTTTTTTGATGTTCAAAAATATTTTGAAACAATTTGTCGGACTAACCAATGCTGTCACACCAGAAAATGGAAAATCTTTTGAAAAGTTGCAAACTTTTTGTTCAACTCCTCAGTGAGCAAATTTTAACAATTTTTGCTACACCAGTTTCAATTAGCTTTGCAAAAATGAGCGGTGCTAGGAAGAAGCCAAAGCATAGTGAGATGTTTCCACTCCCACCCATCAAATTTATCAAGACTGACAGCATTTTGTATACTTGAAATGCTACTGCAGTCTAGGAGTAGCATTTCTGAAGCAAGTGCCTCTTAATGAATTTGAATTTGGTGCCTTCTTCTCCAGAAAGACTAGAGGGAGCATTAGCGTGCAGTACACTAGTCTTGATGACCCAAAATGTTATCATTTAAAGGGAATGTATCAGACAATGGCTGTATGATTTCAGCCATAAACGCATCAGCATTTCAGAGATAAACATTTTAATAGCCGCTGTAGACCAAGCCACTTGGAAGACTATGGGTACCGTCTCACTAAACGACATACCAGCAATTTCGACCACGATAAGACCTGGTCAGGATCGCTGGTACATCGCTACAGGGTCGCTAGTGAGCTGTCAAACAGTCAAATCTTCCCAGCAACGCAGCAACGATATGGCGGTCGCTGGGACCCTGTCACATAGCACGATTCAAATCTTGATTAGTAACATAGGCGTGCATCTACATTGCCTCTGCTCCGATTGGTGGTCGTAACTGCGTTGTGCCTGGGCGGCCTTGCCTTTAGAGAAGGCAACATAATAGCGATTCCATCATTCTCCATCCTTGTCTTCTTCATGCTACAGTCCCGATGCAGAATGGACTGTATTACGATCTGCTGCTACATGCGGTCCGGGACAATTGAATTCAGCCCTCTGAAATGTACTGCAATCTACAAGCCAGAACAGAGGATAGAAGCGGCCAATCTGAACGCAGTAGCGATAACCAATCGGAACAGAAAGGGCGCGGAAAACAACGAAGATGCATGCCTACGTGAGTCGCGAACGAGGTCGTTGGGTAAGGTGTCAAACACACCAATGCGTGCTGCCCTGCGGGAGCCCGACGACCAAAAAATTAACCAGAACAGTGTGTAACGATCAGCGATTTGACAGCAGGGGCCAGGTCGCTGCTTAGTGTCACACACAGCGACATCGCTGATGAGGTCACTGGTACGTCACAAAACCTGTGACAGCAGCGATCTCGCTATGTGAGAAGTATCCCTAATTGGACAAGTGGGTGCCAGTTGGCTTTTCTTTGCCTGCTGCTCTAGAGTGACAGTTCTCTCTCCATGGCTATACAAAAATATCACTCAAAGGGAGTAGGTGGGAAGAAGCTGCCAGGAATACTCTTGTCTGCTATTAAACTATGACATACCTCATCATCTTATAGAATTAAACATACGAGGCTGAAATCATACAGCAAGTGCCTGGGACATGTTACCCATGGCTCAGGCAGCATGTATCAGCTGTCAGGCTCCCTTTCAGGGCATATCTGCTACAGACAACTCCCTATAATGTTCTTTTAAGGTCTTTGTGGCTGCTTACCCTTCCTTTATTAGTTGAGGATGAGCGCTCTATCTTGTGTAGCACTCAGAATAAGTAGACTGTCATAGATAGCTCTTGATTTTCTGTTATTCTTCATCATTTTTGGTATCTATTTTAACCTATATTTTCTGTCATGTAAAGATTATGAATCCCCCCAGTATTTACAGTAAAAGTCAATCATTAACATGGGATATACAGATTTAGCAAAGGTTATTATGACAAAGCAGTTTTGATAACTGTGTCACAAAAGGTTAGCTCTCCCAAGAGGATTAAGATAACATAATACTGCAAAAGCCATAGACCAATGTAATGTTAGGTGTTGAATTACACTTTTTTTATGCAGTGATATCCCAGGGCTGAGTCAATTTAAAGGGCAGCTGTCTTCAGAAAATGACCTATTGACTAAATCACTTTTTTTGTGGTTAAAGGGAACCTGTCACCAGGTTTTTTCCAATATAAATTGCAGTCACCACCAGTGAGCCTTTATATGTAGCAGGCTGCTCTGTCTAACATAAAAAAGACCTTTGTTATACACACCTGGGGGCGGTCCGGTCTGATGGACTTTATGGTCTGGTTCCGACGCCTCCTTTCTGCTTGCGCTCAACTGTCCTCTTTCCTTGCTCCGTGTGGATGACACGTCTTATGTCATCCAGAGTCCTCCATTGTGTTCCTGCGCACTTCTCTCTGCCGTGTCTTTTACCTTTACCTTTCACCACACCTAAGTATTACAATACTTTACTCTACCCTCGGCAGGTGAGTATATTAACCCTAGCATGCGTGACAAATCTACACATATACATAGTTATCATATGGAGAAACTCACAAATAACTTTTACAAGTTTATTTCAAAATTGCAAAATAAGATATGAATAATGCACAACATTTTAATTATAATTTTTTACAGAAAAAACTTTTTTCCCCAAATTTAAAACAAAGATATGAAAAACACAGAAAGGTATATAAATCTAGAGTAAACTAGCTGCAGCTACATTTCTTTTCAATTTTATTGGTCTTCCAAACAATTTTCACGTTATCTTTTCTGAAGAATGTTCGTTATATACATTTTCCCTACAAAGTGGTACAATATCACTGCGTTTACCTCTCTAAGTTTCTTGGACAAATGAAACAATGCTTTTGTTTTCTTTCTCCTGGCCATGGAATATCCTGAAACTGTACGCCACACCGTTTCATTGCTTCTTTAGTTTGCTTTGCAAGCATTTCATGTTGCTTTGCTCCATCATGTGAGGCATTACAAGTTCATGGCAAAGGTCCTTCAAGAATAAGCATCTCCTATCCTTCCTCCTTGCATGGCATTTTGGATGAGTTTCTGTATAAATAATAAATGAATTCAGGGCTGCTACATCAAGTATATTTGAAAAAACTACAGGCCAACGTTTTGTTTGCCTCTTGCATGAATCTTCTCCCACCAATTCATCCATTTTGTCTACATCTCCTTTAGTTTTATTGTAATGCAGGATGATTTCTGGTTTCAATTTCCTGTCATTGCTGTCAATAGTGCAATCATGATGCATGATACTAAGTAATCTAATGGATTTCTCCTTCTTCGCTTTGTAAGATAGCAGTGTCGCTTTGTTGTTGAAACCAAAGACACTCTCATAAACTGCTCGCTGTGGATTGCGTTTCATTGCTTGAGGAAGTTCTCATCGGTTTGGCTTCACAGTACCAAAAAAGTGTAACAGCTTTTTCAAGCAGAAAATAGCCCAGTGCAACATTGGTAAAATAATTGTCCATGGTAATGTTTCTACCTGAATTGTATATTGGTACAACAAGTGTTTTCACAATCTCAGACCCTAGATCTTTCTGTACTGGTCATTACTGTGTTCAGAAGAACCTGAGATGATGTCATTACCTTATTACTCCCTCCCAAAATCATATGACATCCTCACATGGCATGATCCACCACCCGGCCCCTCCACCAGCAACCCCGACTACAAATAAAGTAACTTGAGACACAAACACTGCTGGGTACATGATAAAAATAGCAGGGGCCTAAAAGGCTCCTGTTCCATACAATGTGGTTTTCCCCAAAAAAGTATTGTTACACTAGAATGCCTATCAAAAAAATGATATGAACTGGACATTACCAACAACGACATACTTGAGGAATACCTATAGTTTCAAAATTCTAACTAAATTAATTTTGCAGATAATAGCAAAAAAATAAGCACAGGGGCCTAAAAGGCCCCTGATATGCATTGTAGGGTTAAAAGGTTTTTTTTATGTTAGACAGATTGGCTTAGGGACTTACATAAAGGATTCTAGAATGCTGAATATAAGGGAATACTGGTGAAGACTACACATTATATAGGAAAAATCGTGCGACAGGTTCCCTTTAATGTTAGAGGGGTTTTCTTTACATATAATCTCTATTAAGCATGAAAAATAGAATTCCTGCAATTTTAACACTGGTAACTGGGGTGTTTAAAGCCTAACCTTCTGTTGTTTCAGGAAAGAACACATGTACATAGCCACAATGGTTCACCTGTCCCTATCTTTTGTATTGAAGTGTTTAATGAGTGTGTGCAAAGGTCATTGTGAAATGAGGTGGAGTTGGGTTAGGTGTGACATTGCCTATTGATATTAGTGGATCCTCAGTTATCCGCAATGTATTACCTGTCATTGTAATCCTGTCTTTTATAAGGCGCCTGCTGAAAACTCATCCTGCAAAGGCAGAAAGTATGAGACTAAAAAAGCCCAGAAACTAATACATGTAGCACAAAAAACTGATTAAAACAATAGGTCATTTTCCGTGTATAGCTTCCAATTTAAGATATGTTTTCACCATGCAACTTGTGACATCAAATGACTGGCGATTGGTAAAAACTACAGATCTGAGATTGTCTAATAGCTTGCTTACATGGGCGCTTAGCGATGTGCACCGAATGATCTGTTACATAAGGTTTGATATGCAAAGGCTGCCATTGTTCGGGCGGTGTGAATGAATGTGAAATTTCTAAAAATCTCATTTATTCTGCTTCAACTGTAATAAGCTACATTTTTGTGTAGCATCAAAAACGCACCAAATACTCATTGTGAGAACTTAGTCGCCAAGTGTTCCATGCCTTGAAGTCTGCAACTAAATTTAGTTAGTTTAGTTTCGTTTCTATAAATGGACTTATAACTCATGTGTCGATACAATATTCCGGGCTTAACAGATCACCCATATGTCTATAACTTTTACGTTCACGTCAGACTTACATTTTTGCTCTACTCTCTTGTATTGAATGGTCGTTTACAATTTTCAATCCAGGTAAACTGTATATAAACATATACTAAGAAAATGTCTTCTAAGCCTCAAAGGCATTCTTAAACAGTAGTGGCATGAGACATCATGACTACTGGCGAAAATTCACTCTGGTTTTCTCCAGCGTTCCCCTTCACAAGGTCAGTTCCTCGTGACAAGACATTCTATCTCATGCTTTATACTTCTATTAGGTTTATGTGCTAACACCTAATAAAGACAATTTATTTGGGTCTTACAAGAAAAATTAAAGGCATTCTTCCAATTTACCTGCCGTGTAATGAAATGGATATTATACGGTATGATATGGATGGCAGTGATAATTAACAAAGATCACAGAGAAAATAAAATATTTTATTTTGATATAGTATAGATAAAATGACTGCAAGAACAAATGTCAACCTTTTAAACCTAATGTAACTTTTTAAAGTCCTAATAGTATCTTTATAGGTGTAATTTACAGTTATCCATTGAAATAGCAAATACATGACACACCTGGGAAATATGCACAACCTTTATACTGCATCACATGAAATGGATAATTCTAATACTAATCAACATGAAAAATCCAACCGGGGAATTCTACACAGCAAAGCTTCAGTATTACTAATGCAGAAAAACTGATGTACCATTTCAGCATTTTAAAGTTTAATCTAATAATGCCATAGAAAAAAGGAATCTGCCGTTGGGGTAGAGAAATTAAACGGCTCATTTTCCCTAATATGCAAGGAACAGAAACTGGAATCTGATTTGGGCAGCCATAGTCAATACAGATGAAGGTTAAATCAACACTAAAAAGTACAGTAAATTTGCACAATATTTTACAGTAATAACTGTGTTTTTTCCAAACAAAAAAGAAGTCAAATGAGGTTTTCTGTGGATTTTTAATTGCAGATTTCATGACTGATTTGCTGCAGATTGTTTTGCAAGGTAGATTTGCTACAAAAACAGTGTAATTCAGAGGTCTCAAACACGCGGCCCCTGAGGCTGCTTGTTGCAGCCCACAGACCCTGTGACAATCGCAGCTCTATGCCCGGGGACCAGCGCTGGCAGGACTTTACTACAACTGAATCAATTGCGGTACCGTGCAGAGGAGCGGTCTGCACTATATCAATGGCTGCTGCCTGCCAATCAGATGCAAGGAAATGACGTTGCTGTATGACGTCACCTCCTTGCATCTGAGTGGCTGGCGGTAGCCATTGGTATAATGCAGACAGCTCCTCTGTGCGGCACCACAAATGATTCAATTGTAGTAAAGTCCTGCCAGCGCTGGTCCCTGGGCTTAGAGCTGCGATTGTCAGAAGCCGCAACAACATGTACGTGCTCACAATCAGGACCCGCTGCGTCCTGGATGTGGTGGGTCCTAACCTGAGGGGCCACAAGTCTCCTCCATAGGAGACCGCAGCTGCCTGTGCCCGCGATCAGGGTTCAGGGTGCTGCGGTCTCATCGCTGTGTTCTCCCTAGGGAGGGCATGCGACTCCACAGCATAAATTCACATGCTGCGGCCTCTGCAAGCCGCACCGCAGGTCAGTTTTCACTGGTTGCCACACAAGCACAGTGGGCATGGCATTTTTAGAAATCCCATCCACTATGCTTGTACTATACATTGCAGCGTTTTGGACGTAGCTGAAACATGCTGCATTCAAAACACTGCAAACACTGATCGTGGGCACACAGGGAACGGAGGAAAGGTGAGGAGAATTTTTTTTGCGCGTATTACTAAAGGATGGCCACAATACTACAAGGATGAGCACAGTACTACAAGGATGAGCACAATACTACAAGGATGAGCACAATACTACAAGGATGAGCACAATACTACAAGGATGAGCACAATACTACAAGGATGAGCACAATACTACAAGGATGAGCACAATACTACAAGGATGAGCACAATACTACAAGGATGAGCACAATACTAGAAGGATGAGCACAATACTACAAGGCACAATACTGCAGGACACAAGGATGAGCACAATACTACAGGGCACAAGGATGGGTACAATACTACAGGGCACAATACCACAAGCATGGGCACAATACTAAAAGGATTGGAACAATACTACTGGGCACAATACTACAAGGATGGGGGACATTACTACAGGACACACAGATGGGGAAATAACTACAATATGTTGGCTAAGATTACTATATGATGCTGCTAATTTTAAAACAATATAACAAGAAGGTAATAAAATTAAAACTAAAGCATGAATATTTTATTTTTGCACCATTAAAAATGCTTTTTTATATATAAACTTAATTAAACAAAAAAGTGCAGGTTTGTTCTAATAAACAAGCAAAAAATGTTCAAAAAAAGTGATCCAAAGACGTATAGAAAAAAAACATGGAAATATTAAAAATGTCACTTTGTCCTGCAAAGAATGCGGCGCCTCTCAATTTTTTTTTCTATATGCTGCCCATACACCCAGCTGAGTTTGAGACCCCTGGTGTAATTTATTATAACCCATGGTAAAGGCTTGCATACACATTGGATGAAAGTCAGCCAAACCAGGCAGACCATCTGATTTGAAATAGGGCCTTATGAAACGAAAGTATCAGGTTTTTGTAATTTCAACAGCCAATCAATTTGACTTAAGGCAAAATAACACTATGAGACTCCTACACAAAGAAAGTTAAGCCTAAAAAATGCCAGTGACCAATGTGAAAATTGCAAGATTTCAATTTTTTTCATCTGTAATTCCGACTGTGATGTGTAAAAAAAAATAAAAAGAAATGGACAAATAATTTCAAAAATATTTACACACCAAAAACTGATTTTAACAATAGGTCATTTCCTGATGATATATTCCCTTTAACGAGGTTCTCCAAGATGAGATAAATGGCATTCTTTATACAATTCACACAGCTACCCATCCTAGTCAGGTGTCAAAACATAATGGAGACAGAATATATACAGCTCCCGAGACCTGCGTCTAAACTGACAAGAGCTGTACCACCCATACCTCAGCCAGCTGGAAGCACAGCTGTCATATGTGAATCAACATGTGGATAAAGGACGTATGAATCAAGCCGCATACAAGGTTATCCTGGAAAAACAGTTGCTTCCTTCTGCTCAGGCAATGCTACCCTAATCTGAGGACTGTTTTTTCCAGCAGGACAATGCACCATGCCACACAGCAAGGTCAATCAATGTGTGGATGAAGGACCACCACATCAAAACCCTGTCATATAGCCAGCCCAATCCCCAGGCCTGAACCCCATTGAAAACCTCTGGAATAGTATCAAGAGGAAGATGGATAGTCGCAAACCATCAAAGAAGAACTGCTTACATTTTTGCACCATGAGTAGCATATGGTCACCCAAAAGCAGTGTGAAAGACTGGTGGAAAGCATGCCAAGACATATGAAAGCCGTGATTAAAAATCATGGTTATTCAACAAAATATTGATTTCTAAACTCTTACGGAGTTAAAACATTAGTAATGTTGATTATGAACTTGTTTTCCTTACATTATCTGAGGTCTGAAAGCAATGCATTTGTTATTTTGACCATTTCTCATTTTCAGAAAATAAATAAAAAACGTATTGCTTGGAAATTCGGAGACATGATGTCAGTAGTTCATATAGTTCCTGGAATAAAAGAACACTTTACATTTCACTATAGCTATAAATATTACACATATATATATATATATATATATATATATATATATATATATATATATTTATATATTAAGTGGGTGTGATTCAAGTTATTTTTTTTTTGTCATAGAGATAAAGAAGACCAGCCTTAAAGAATAGTTGTGTCAGAGAGTAAAGCCTCATTCATTAAGATGAGAATGCCACTAAAATGAATTAGGAGTATCTTATAACTGTCATGCGCCACCAAACACAATGCAGTCAGAAACCGGATTAAAATTTGCAGCATATGGTATGCCATGTCTACTAACTAATTAGGTGGCTGAGGTATTGCCACGTCCCTGTTCAGCCCAATTTGGAGAAGATGGCCAGGACTGTTGTGAAAAAACAAATGTTGCTAAATACTTGCGTAATTATGCTTTATGAAAAAAAATGTGACTTTTCAAAGTGTTTGGAGCAAGAAATCTGGCGTAAGCGCTCAGATATATCGGCTCCTTAGATTTTAGATATGACTGAACTTGACGGACACTTGTCTTTATAAATATACCCTAACAATGTAATATTTCACATTTTCCTGAGCTCACAAAAGACTTACATCATTCAGATTGCAGTAGTTTGCAATTTATCAGTTGCTGATAGAAAAATTGGAGAGGTTAATTGGCCGCCATTCACATTTATTTTTGGAACTAAAGGCACCGTACTGCCAGTTTCTTTCAAATACTAAGCTGATTACATTTTAACAAAAATGAGAAAAATGATGTGGTAAGTGTCCGCAGTAATACTTCAACAATACACCTTACAATGATTTCCCTGCAAAGACACTGAATGTTATTTTTAAAGAAAATCTGTCTGACTACTCATGAGCGATTCAGCAGAATAAAGAGATTGTGTTTAATCACTTTAGTGGTACTGGAACATGCATTCAAAATCAAATCTCTGGCTCGCTATGCTACTTCAAGTACTATAATACAAAATCCTTCTTTCTAAAATCACCAGTCATTAGACTGGTTTAAATTAGGGACTGCAACTTAAAAAAAATACATTGATTCTGCCTTATTTAGTCTATTAATGGAACATTTCTGCCACACCTATTGAGTGCAGATAACAACAGGGTCCAAGATCAGCAATTATCATATATGTGGTACATGATGTACAGCTTGTCAACTACATTATAATCATTCCTACAAAACATGTGCAATAAATAGAAAAACAGTTCTCCTCTACAATAAAGACATTACATCAAAGAACATAGTATTTCTAACAAATAGTTACTAGTCACTCACCAGGCACATAGTAGAATTGTAGTAGCGTGAACACGCTATTTCTAGAACCGAAGTATAAGGGGTAAATTGAGAAAACAAATGTCAGCTTAAAAGGGTATTGCCTTCTCAGACATTTATGGTCTATTTCCAAAATATGCCATAAATTTTAGAGAGATGAAAGGTCAATTTCTAGGGTCCGACCCATTTTGAGAAGCAGCTCCCATTTTTTTAACCATGAATGGAGGTGGTTGAGTGGTCCTCAATAGTCACTGATGGGTATTTCACAAATAGTCAAGCAAGTGAAGATGGTTATTTTTTTAATTTCCCATAGCAGTGAGCAACACTTTATTTGTCTAGAACCAAAGAATTAGCAGAAACCCTCTGTTCTAAATGAAAAACTAACAACATTTACTTTTAAACAGACTCCATTTTTGGATTTATTAATTTCAACTAAAGGGAACTCTTTTGTTAGGTCTACTTTTTTCAATCTTCAATAAAACTTGGCACTCAAAACAGAATTAAATAAATTGTTGTACTTATTAGAGGTGCTTGCAGTCCATAAACAAAGACGTATCGGAGCAGTGCCCATCACTTGTTAAAAGGCGCTGCATCTCTTTAGCCTGTTCTTGAGGGCAATCCGTACCAGTGAAGATCTAGGAGACCGAAATGTCTTTTTTATGGAGGGCAAGCACCCCTATTAAATACAAATTATTTAATTCTAAACTTTTATTGAAGTTATATTATGGATTTTGATCCTACTTGTGCACCTCACTCTTCTACAGGGGTGCTACATTTTTTCCATAGTTGCTTTTTTCAATTTTTAGTAGTGGACACCAAAGGACATGGTTACACAATATACTATGTAGTCAATAGAAAACAGTTTGAGAAAACTGTACAATAGATACCACCTAAATAACAAGCTAATATAAGAAAATTATTCATTAAGAAAGCAAACCCCTTAAAGATTATTTCAGATTATTCTAGTTAAAGGGACTCTGTCAGCAGGTTTGTGTTACCTTATCTGACAGCAAAGAGATCCTGAATCCAAGGATGTATCACATATATTACTGGCTGAAGCCATTCTGAATCAATTAAAGAAGTTAGATTCAGGAACACAGCAGAGCTGGCCCCGCCCACACCAGGCACTCATTAGAGATTGTGCATTGATTGTGAGGTGTCAATCACAGCAGATGTCAGACAATCATGCAAGTGACTTTCTAGTCCTGGAAGGGTAATCAAAGGGTAATAAAACCTTTAGTTTAGGGTTAACAATTGCACACACACTAATAAGAAAAGCACAGTTGCTTTTTGTTTTTTAACCCTTACAGCTTGCTCCCCTCAGCTTATATAGCAAAAACCTGCTGACAGATTCCTTCTAAAGGGAATCTTTTAAGTTTTAAAGGTATGGAGTTAATCTGTTGGTTAATAGTGTCCTCAAGCCACGCGGCCTCCACACTGGAGGCCCGGCTACGGGAAAGAAATTAAGTTTATTCCTCCTGGCGACATTGGGCTTTCAGTGATACAGCTGTGGCTTCAGTCACTGCTCAGTACCTAGAGAGTGGCAGCTGTAACCACGCTCCAGCACTGGCTGACAGCCAACCCTGCAATGCATCAATGCTTAGCCGACTGTCAGTCACTGCTGGGGTTTAGTTACAAATGTTGTTCACAATATACTGAGAAGTGACTGAAGCCTGACGCGGACAGAATTAATACAGTTCATTTCCTCCAGATGCGAGGATTTCAGTGTAGCGGCTGCACAGCTTCACAGCCCTATTAGCCTCCAGATTAAAATTAAGCACAACACAGTAAAATTTACTGTGCCCTCTACCATCTGATCAATCCAGATGTCATTAAAAGATTTTTTCGGTCACAACATTTTGAGGACCTATCCACAGAATAGTTCATCACTATGATTTTGGTGGGGGTCGGATACTTGCGGCTAGTACAAGTAGGATCCAAATCCATAATATAACTTCAATAAAAGTTTAGAATGAAATAATTTTTATATAATAGGGGTGCTTGCAATCCATAAACAAAGACATTTCGGTCTCATAGATCTTCATTGGTACGGATTGCCCTCAAGAACAGGCTAAAGAGATGCAGCGCCTTTTAACAAGTGGTGGGCACCGCTCTGAAACGTCTTTGTTTATGGACTGCAAGCACCTCTATTATATAAAAATTATTTCATTCTAAACTTTTATTGAAGTTATATTATATGGATTTGGATCATACTTGTGCACTACGCTCTTCTACAGGAGTAGATGTAAACTCTTTGAACGGAGCTGCAAAGAACAGTTCCACACAATTTATAGAGGCTGCTGCCATGAACTAAAAGAAAGATCTTATAAAAAATAAAAAAAGCTACAAACAGCTGATCTGTGGGGGTGCTGGATGTCAGACCCCCTCTGATCTCTTAGTTCTCCTGTGGATAGGTCTTCAAGATGTGAGATCGGACATGCCCTCTAATATACTTATATTGTATTAATAGTCTTCATCCCACCATCTGCACAAAATCATTCCTAAATATTAAAGAAGAGTGAAGAATTTGAGATGTTTACATTTCAAACTTTAAGACCACATGGGTTAGTCAGTACCTGGAACTTTCTGGATAGTTGTTTTAAAGTGGTTATCCCACAAACAAAGTGCATTTTAATCAATAGGTTTGGTATACTAAGTTGCACAACTGGATGTGTTAGAAAAAAATATTTCTGTGCTGAGATAATCTTATAAATGTGCGATATTATGTACTGTGTAATGGCCGTGTCTTACCGTATAGGATCATGGTCTGATCATATCATCTCTTGGGCAGAGGAAGAATTAAAAGAGTATAATGACATTACAGCACGGGATGCATCACATGATAAAATGAATGGTGTCATTGAAAATTGCAATTCATCCTGCAAACAACAAGCCATCATATGGCTATATGGATTGAAAAATTGAAAAGTGATAAATCTTCAAGAATGAGAAGAAAATATGAAAATGCAAAATAGCCGTGTCAGGAAAGGTTTTAAGACTTTTCCATAATACTCAGTGTGGCTGTGATCTCTCTCACTATTTCAATGTTAGTTCAGGACATGGCTTTTGTTGTTTGATACTTTGATAATTAGGGGATTCATTCAGAACACACTTTTTACTGAACTCTGACCTCAACAGGTGTGCCTTTTTTCCTAATGTTAAAAACCTGCTGTCTAGCAAAGACCACAGTTTTGGCTTGAAACGTGCTGTAATTTGAATATACATAATAAAGAAACTCTGAACAATACAAAACTAATTGTCTGCTTGGAGCAGCACCAGTAAGTTCGTCTTTAGCCTTTTCCAAACTGGGGTGGGTTATCAGATAGAAGCTCTCATCGATACCATAGCAGCACTGTGACTCAATATTCTGCTATTTCTACTATGATGAGCATGAAGTGTTTTCCCTCTTTTTTTGAGTAAGATAAGAATAATGAATGGAATGAGATTTATCTTGATTAAAATCATGTGTTCAACAACTGTGAACAGAAGAAAACTCTTAAAGTAAAATGTCCACTCTTTAATTCCATCGATTATTTTCTTTACCTACATAGTAACACAATTGATGCTAACCAATTTCTTTTTACTTTACCTGTGTAGCAGTTAGAGCTATTTTACTTCTCTGATACAAAGCTACAATTCTATTCATTGCCAGAATTGCATAGGAATATTCCAGGGGCCTGCAAGAATATCTCCTCCTACTCCTTACTATTTCTCTGACATAATCCTGGAATCATCCTTCATAGCCCAAATATCCCACTCTATCGCTAGGACATTTCTCGTGCTGCACCAGTTTTCTGGAATACATTCCCCACACAATCAGAAATATTCCCAACATCCAGTTACACAACACAACTATTTAGGCCGGGCCCTCATTAGATAAGTTGACTTCAGTCTTTTTTACCATTAAAAACAAGAAAGCCTGCGGAGACACCATCGCATGTTTCTCAACGCTGGCAGGAAACTAGCCAGGTCTTTCACCGGGAAGGAACAACCACGGGCAGGGCAGTCTCCAATGCTCCCACTAGCAAGTCTCCAGTCAAGGAGATCACCTATGCCAAACATGGTATCCATCCACAGACAGCTGTTTCGGGTTATTTGCCCCTCATCAGTGTGGAGTAAGAAACTGGCTAGTGGGAGCGATGCCTAGTAGAAGACTACATAAGCAAGGATGGTTGACCTTAGGGAGATCAACATCCAACACCGCGGAGACACCATCACGTGATTCTCAACGCAGTGATTCTAGAGCAATGCCCCCTGGGAAATATTCAAAACAAGAGAGCCTGCGGAGACACCATCACATGTTTCTCAACACTGGCAGATAACTAGCCAGGTCTTTCACTGGGAAGGAACAACCACGGGAAGGGCAGTCTCCAATGCTCCCACTAGCAAGTTTCCTACTCCACACTGATGAGGGGCAAATACCCCGAAACATCTGTCTGTGGATGGATACCATGTTTGGCATAGGTGGTCTCCTTGACTGGAGACTGCCCTTCCCGTGGTTGGTCCTTCCCGGTGAAAGACCTGGCTAGTTTCCTGCTAGCGTTGATAAACATGTGATGGTGTCTCCGCAGGCTTTCTCGTTTTGAATATTTCCCAGGGGGCATTGCTCTAAAATCACTGCGTTGAGAAACACATGATGGTGTTGGATGTTGATCTCCCTAAGGTCAACCATCCTTGCTTTTTTACCATTAATTCTCAGAACTTCATCCCTTCATACCCCCACAATCCAGGCACCCCAACTAACTTCATATGAGCACTACTCAATTTTGTAGAACAGATAGCTTGACCATTGTACAAAACTAGCACTTCTACCTCCCGTTTTTCCACATGATCCAGTTAATCCCCAGTATCCACAGTTAATCATGCTTTTCAGACTGGCCTCTCACCTCACTAATCTAACGGTCATGCGATGTTCTGCTTTAAACGCATTAGGTGTCATGACGACTTCGGACTCTATTCATACTTAAGAGTCTGACATGCCACCTGGTGCTTCTGGGTTCCTTAGTCAGAGCCA
Organism: Anomaloglossus baeobatrachus; assembly: GCF_048569485.1. Classification (NCBI taxonomy): domain Eukaryota; kingdom Metazoa; phylum Chordata; class Amphibia; order Anura; family Aromobatidae; genus Anomaloglossus; species Anomaloglossus baeobatrachus. The sequence goes on along the minus strand of NC_134355.1, from coordinate 342,173,353 downwards.
GGCATTGACAAGTTATGTCCTTGCTGATGATCGGTATGGCAGGAGTTAATTCCTGCTGGCTTGTGAATTGCTGCTGGGGTCACAGGTTACTGAAGACCTATCACAGCCACCTCTGCCCTTAAAAGATGGTGGCTCCTGCTCCTCCATGTCTAATATAGCAAAAAGTGATATCGGTTTTGGTGCATGGTGATTCAGATGCTGGAGCACTGTTGTATTCTATTGTGGTGTATTGTGGAGATACCCTTGTCACTGTGTATTTCCTTGTCTTTCTTTATTTCCCCCTGTGCACATATTGTCATACCTGCGTGATTTAGTGCTGTGAGTGGGAGTTTTACTTACGGTCTGTTTATTTGTGTGGAGAATATCACCTCCCAGGGTTTAGCAGGAGTTGAGTTTATGCTTATATTTATGCCCTTGCCACCATCAGGCGTACCTCTAGGATAAGGGACAGTTAGCGGCTCTCTTAGCCTGGGAGTCAGCTTAGGAGTCCCGATTCCCAGTCACTCCGTAACTATTGTGACACTATCCTCAGTTCTCTTTTCTAAGCACTCAGCAGCACTTTGTACTTGTATAGATATTGGCTGCTGACGGGTTCATGCAGCATTATTTAAATGTCCCAATTTATTATGCTGATAGATTGACCTTAAACGAAAAAACACTTGATTTTTACCATTTACCTTTTGCTTTCCCCCTATTTGCTTTTAGATTGCCAGTCTGTGTGCAGGGCCCTCACTCCCCTTGGTATGCATTTTACTATGTGTTAGGGGTACTTCTAACATAGCGAGATCGCTGCTGAGTCACAGGTGTTGTTACGTACCAGTGACCTCATCAGCGATCTCGCTGTGTGTGACACTAAGCAGCGACCTGGCCCCTGCTGTGAAATCACTGATCGCTACACACAGTGCTGGTTCATTTTTTGCTCGTTGCTCTCCTGCTGTGAAGCACACATCGCTGTGTTTGACAGCGAGAGAGCAACGATCTGAATGTGCAAGGAGCAGACTTCTGCGGACGCTGGTAACCAAGGTAGACATTGGGTAACTAAGCAAAGCACTTTGCTTGGTTACCTGATATTTACCTTGGTTACCAGCGTACGCCGCTCTCAGGCTGCCGTGCTGGCTCCATGCTCCCTGCACACGTAGCAAGAGTACACATCGGGTAACTATGCTTTGCTTAGTAATCCGATGTGTACCCTGGTTACGGGTGCAGGGAGCCAGCGCTAAGCGGTGTGCGCTGGTAACCAGGGTAAATATCGGGTAACCAAGCAAAGCATTTTGCTTAGTTACCTGATATTTACCTTGATTACCAAGCGCAGCATCGTTTCCACAAGTCGCTGGTGGCTGGTCACTGGTGAGATCTGCCTGATTGAAAGCTCACCAGCGACTATGTAGCGACGCACCAATGATCCTGAACAGGTCATATCGTGGTCGGAATCGCTGGTACGTCGTTTAGTGAGACGGTACCCTTACTCTGTAAGGACTTATCTTCTTTGTACAAGGACACTCTGAATTGGAAAGTGCTGCAGAATATGTTGGTGCTATAGAAATTATAGAAATAAAAATGAATACCATTATAGAGTGTAAGCTCTTGTGAGCAGGGTCCGCCTTAATTTTGCTTGAGTTGCTAATGATTATAAAATGTTTGATTTTTTTTATTTGAACCCTCTGAATTGTAATGCGCTGTGGAATATGCTGGAGCTATATAAAGACTATTATCATGATTACCATGCCTCGGAAAAGAGCGCCTCTGTTAGTTGCAAAGTACTGTATTTTTACAATAAATGTACAATTACATAGAGAAATGAAAATGCTTTTAACACATTTCTAATGGCAGATGTAAGTCTAAGCATGAGTGGCTCCAATGAGTTCTGTCAATATTGGTAAAGAAAGAAATGAGACTTAAAAGCAAATAAATAGGCTTAGAGCCTGTAATAATTCATTTTACAGCGTGTACTGTGCTTCGAGCTAGCAAGCATACTACTTTATGCATACAACAGTTGCATATACTCCAAGGAGAAACCAATTGAGAGAAGCAATTTCAGCAGTAGGGTCGTATTAACTGTACTGCAAAGTAATATCATAAGAACACCTGCTCCGTGGATCTTCCTAGGGTAAAAACAGTCTGTTTGGAGTCAGTGCAAATCACATTTTTAATAGCTGGACTGCAGATGGGATGGAACAGCTTGTGTGCCTTGAGAAATCCAGCTTTTCAATATTGTAAAATAGATAATTAACTAACCACATGTAAGTTTAAATAATGGCGCAAGTGTTTTAAATGGAAAATTGATCCCAGAACATTACACAGCATTTCTTTTGTCGTTAATCACTTTGCTAATTATGCTTATGCTAACCTCTGATATAACAATGTCAACCCTTATTGTTGCCAATGGCTCCTTTAATCAGATGTGACAACTTTCTACAAGTGTTAAGTCTCCAGAGATGTCTAGCTTAACTTGTTGGCTTCACCCAGAACAACATTTCCTTACAGATGTGGTTTTTTTCTCCCCAGCTCTTTATTCTTCTTCAACGTTTCCTTCTACAGAATAGGATGATTGGCACAATGCATGAAGCATATACGTGTTATTGTAAAGCAAGAAGCGTTTTGGATTCAGATCCAGTTAATTATATTTAGGTCAAGGATGACAGGTTTCAATTACAGATCCAGAATGTAAAAATTAATTGGAAAGACTCCACATACAAAGATAATTTGACACCGTGCAACTGATTGGGAATACACCGTTGCAAGACCAAAAAGGAGTTTAATTTACAGTCTTATCGCATATCAAAATGTTCCAGACAGGCAATAATAATACAACAGGTATTAAAAGACATCAAAATACTGGATTCTAAAAGGTGTATGGAGGCAAAAAAAGAAACAATTTGCACATAAAGAACATATCTGTAATTACTATGTCTGACGTGTCCCGGAGGTTGTCTGGTGCAGATAGTGGTAGGACATGGACTTCTTAGGGTGTATGCCCACGATCAGTGTTTGCAGCGTTTGGGATGCAGCATGCTTCACCTGCGTCCAAAACACTGTGTTGTACAGTACAAGCATAGTGGATGGGATTTCTTGAAATCCCGTGCCCACTGTGCTCATTGTTTCTTAAGCAAACACTGACCTGCGGTGCGTCTTTCCAGACCGCAGCATGTTGAGAGCACAAGCGAGAGACTGCATCGCATTGAACTTTGATCGTGGGTACAAGCAGCTGCGGTCTCTTGCGGAGGAGACTCGCAGGTCAGGACCCGCTGAATCCGGGATGCAGTGAGTCCTGATCGTGGGCACATATCATTATGGCTCCATTCTACATACCTACAAGCACTTCATAAACCGCGAAATATTATGTGCCTAAAGACCGCTTTACACGCTGCGATATCATGACCGATATCGCTAGCGTGGGTACCCGCCCCATCGGTTGTGTGACATGGGCAAATTGCTGCCCGTGGCGCACAACATCGCCCAGACCCGTCACACTACTTACCTGCCCTGCGACGTCGCTGTGACCAGCGAACCGCCTCCTTTCTAAGGGGGCGGTTCGTTCAGCGTCACAGCGACGTCATAGCTGTGTCACTGAACCGCCGCCCAATAGAAGCGGAGGGGCGGAGATGAGCGTGACAAATATCCCGCCCCCCCCTCTTCCTTCCGCATTGCGGGCGGGAGGCAGGTAAGGAGAGGTTCCTCTTTCCTGCGGTGTCACACGTACCGATGTGTGCTGCCGCAGGAACGGGGAACAACTTCGTTACTGCTGCAGCAATGATATTAGAGAATGGACCCCCATGTCACCGATGAGCGATTATGCACGTTTTTGAAACGATGCAAAATCGCTCAAAGGTGTCACACGCAACGGCATTGCTAAAGCGACCGGATGTGCGTCACAAATTCCGTGACCCCAACGAGATCGCTTGAGCGATGTCGCAGCGTGTAAAGCGGCCTTAAGGCCACATATTCTCCCCTAGAGACGCTTCCAGCGAAGAATATCTCTGTAATATGGCAAGTTATGGAGCTTTCATGCTCACAGATCCTGTATAAATCTGTGTTAAAAGACCAAGTTGTGCCTTCATTAAAATAAGAGGTACATGGGGTTATAGCATGGGAGTCTAATACCATTGTATTACGGCAGTACCGGTACAGGAGCTCTACAATGCAACAAAAGAAAGGTTCACCTATGCTTAGATGTCGGAAAAACATAGATAAATCAGCAAACATTACGGCCGTCATCTTAACTCTGCACTGATCCATACATACTTCTTACTTTGCCTCTAGCAAGAGTTAAACATGCATAATACAATACAACAAGAAATACTTAAAGATAAATATTGATATGCTGATTAATTATACATAACACTCTAAATCACTTAGACAAACGTGAGTTCAGATTTGCCCTTTTTAAGTTTCTCAGTATCATGTATTATTTTTATACTACGTTTTTAGATTTTATATCTATAGACGGATTTGTATATTTAGAAAATGTCATTTGTTCTAGGGGCTCTGCAAAGATCAGAGACTGTTCTTCAAATACTATGTATAAAAGGTAACTGGCGCTACCTGGCCTCAGCACAGACACTACAAATATTTCCAAAAGACTGACCCGCAGATCCAACAAATGTGAACAGGTGCTAGCTGAAAAAACATAGTAAATATAAGATGCATACAGCTGCAGAGTAAAAAGCCAACAATGTATAAGGGAACTCTGGTACTGCATTACTGCTGTATGAAAATATGAGATTTTTAGTTTATGTATTGGCCAATGCATGTAAGCCCGGACACCAACGGCAAGGTAATCTCTTTAATCAGGGTACCTAACTTAAATGCCACTATCTAAGTTAAAAACATCCGTGTTTGGGCAGCAAGACTAAAAAAAATCTAACTTAAAATGCCACTATTTGGACTAACCTCCATGTCTGGGCAGCTAGGACTCCTGCTAGAAAGGTTATGAGCATAAACTAAAAATCTCATTTTTTCATACAGCAGTAATGCAGTACCAGAGTTCCCTTATACATTGTTTTCCTTTTAGTGTGCAGCTGTATGCATCTTATAGTTACTATGTTTTTTCAGTTAGCACCTGTTGACATTTGTTGGATGGGTGGATCAGTTTTTTTTTTAAATATTTGCAGTGAGTTTCTTTCCGACTGAGCACTCCGCCCTATAAAGCATGCTGTGTGCATAACCCTTCTAGCAGGAGTCCTAGCTGCCCAAACATGGAGGTTAGTTCAAATAGTGGCATTTCAAGTTAGATTTTTTTAGTCTAGGTGCCCAGACGCGCATGTTTGTAACCTAGATAGTGGCATTTTAGTTAGGGACCCGGAATATTGAGATTACTTTGCCGTTGATTTCCGAGCTTACATGCTTTGGCCAATTCATAAACTAAAAATCAAAATTTTTCATATAGCAGTAATGCAGTACCAGAGTTCCCTTATACATTGTTGGCTTTTTAGCTGTATGTATCTTATATCAGCACAGACACTGTCAGTCAGTCGAAAGCACAGAAATATTTCAGCGTCTTTGGATCCACTGATCCTTTATCTAACAGCTTTAGTCAGATTTTATAGTAAAGGTGGGCAATCTGTTGCCCAAAATGACCTTCTGTGCAGCCCCCAGCCATCTGATAGCTAACATCTGGAGACAGATTACAGGTTTTCTTTTGTGTTCAATCTTTTTTTCTTTGTTACACACCACATATGATCACACTGTTGTTACCCCCAATGTGCACTGTTCAAACACTGCAAGTGGCTCGCACAGGGCTGAGCACCAAGCGTACCTGAACACAGCGCTGCTTGTATAAGTTAAGTTCGCACATAAAGCAGCCGAACCCTGTTGTTTAAGTTAGTGTTCGGTTCAAAAACCAAACCTCGAGGTGCTCATCTTTAATGGGGAACAAAAAGAGAAGAGAACTGTCTGAAGACTTAAGAACCAAACTTGTTGAAAAATATCAAAAACCTCAAGGTTACAAGTCCATCTCCGAAATCTGATCCCAGGTCTCTTCTACACATTCCCAATATTTGATTATACTGATCGACTTAAGTGGGTATGTATACAGAATTTACTTCAACTGTATCCACAAGTGTTGGAAGCCAAAAAGTGGATTTACAAAATACTAACAAAATAATATAACAGTTGGAAGTCAAAATTATGTATGACATAGCCAAGATATATGTCTTTAAGGTTAATGTAGTCTCACAATTGAATCTGTAGTGAATAGTGAGATATGGAAACTAAAAGTCAAAAGATCAAAACATTGTTACCCTTTTAGTCATCAGTGTATAAATATATATACAGTAGAAACCAAAAGTTTGGACACACCTGCTCATTCAAATAATTTTCTTTATTTGTATGACTCTAAAAATTGTAGATTCACATTGAAGACATCAAAACTATGAATGAAAACACGTGGAATGAAATACTTAAAGTGTGAAACAACTGAAAATATGTCTTATAGTCTAGGTTCTTCAAAGCAGCCACCTTTTGCTTTGATTACTGCTTTGCACACTCTTGGCATTCTCTTGATGAGCTTCAAGGGGTAGTCACCGGAAATGGTTTTACAACAGTCTTGAAGGAGTTTCCAGAAATGCTTAGCACTTGTTGGCCCTTTTACCTTCACTCTGAGGTACAGCTCACCCCAATTCTCGATTGGGTTCAGGTCTGGTGACTGTGGAGGCGAGGTCATCTGGCGTAGCACCCCATCACTCTCCTTCTTAGTCAAATAGCCCTTACACAGCCTGGAGGTGTGTTTGGGGTCATTGTCCTGTTGAAAAACAAATGATGGGCCAGCTAAACGAAAACCGGATGGAATAGCACGCCGCTGCAAGATGCTGTGGTAGCCACGCTGGTTCTGTATGCCTTCAATTTTAAATAAATCCTGAACAGTGTCACCAGAAAATCTCTCCCACACCGTCAAACCTCATCCTCCATGCTTCACTGTGGGAACCAGGCATGTAGAGTCCATCCGTTCACCTTTTCTACAAAGACACGGTGGTTGTATCCAAAGATCTCAACTTTGGACTCATCAGACCAAAGCACAGATTTTCACTGGTCTAATGTCCATTTCTTGTGTTCTTTAGCCCAAACAAGTCTCTTCTGCTTGTTGACTGTCCTTAGCAGTGGTTTCCTAGCAGCTATTTTACCATGAAGGCCTGCTGCACAAAGTCTCCTCTTAAACGTTGTTCTATAGATGAGAAGGTGTGTCCAAGCTTTTGGTCTACACTGTATATATTTATACATACATACATTATATATATATACACACATACACATGGTATATATACACACATTGCTGCAGCCTATATTTTTCATATATGGAGATGGTGAGTCACTGCAGTAGTTCTGCTCTGAATTGTATCTAATGGCAGCAATTATAGAAGTGTTGTCCTCTCACATTGCACAGCCTCAGTGTGTTCTACATGATGTAGCTTCACACTACTGTCTCCTGACTGCTGCTTGTGATACGTTTCTCTCTGTCAGTTGAATTACAAGCAGGAGGCAAGGGAGAGCAGAGTGAGAAGCTGCATCTTACAAGATTCAGAGAAAATTCTTTACATAGCGCAGACAGTAATGTCCGTGTGTGTCAGGGAAGTTTTATAACTGCAGCTTATCATTGGATGGACTCCCAGAAAAAATAACATCTTCAGCCTCATGGGTTACATAAGCAGAAACACAGAGGTCAGAGGTGGGGGTGAGAGAGGTCATAGAGCTGCCAGCAGGAATTTGATACTTCAAAATGTCAAGTCATAGACTGAACTCCTATGTAATCAGGAAACCATGAATTGGGCTAGTAGTCAAGCTGGAGATCACATGAGCAATCTTAGCTGTCCATACTGATAATTTTATAACCTATGACTACCACTGAGCTGGAAAACAAATTACATTTCTAAAATATGGCTGGTGAGTTTGCATTATAGATGAGTACTACTTTAAAATCATTAAGAACGGATCTATACCAGTGCATCAGGTCTATAATCTCTTACATTTTAGTTTTACCAACAACAGTAAATGATTAGATCCTTCCATAGCCTTATTAAAAGTGCATTAAGCACATGAAATATGTTCATGTCACTATTTTTTCATTAAAATTACCTTCAAGTAATCAAATATCAGACCAATAATAATGCAAAAGACATTGCAATCAAAATTTTCATCTAAGCTCTTTAGGAAATTATGATGTAAATGAGTGCCAATATATGGTTTAGCATTTTTTTTTGTTAACCACATACTTTAACTTTCATTTTTTTTCTGCACCTTACATATTTATAATGTAGCACTTTTGTCAAACAGTTTTAACTTACAATTTTAGTAAACTTTTCAACATAGCGAATACATTTAGGAATAATTGTGCTAAGTTCAAAATATTGACACATCTTTACCCTACAAAAGTGCCTAATAATAATGGCCAGGGCTGGTCAGGGACATACAGGCCACCCAGGACTTTGTCTCCCATAGGGTCTATTTCACTGCGGTTCGGACACAACTAAATGTCACTGTGCAGACGTAAAAAACTTACACTCCTACAAGACGCAGACCCTATAAAGCATACACTGCATTAGTAAGCAATAATTCTATTATAAAAGCACTTTGCCTAAGTTGTGCAAGTACTGTAAAATTTCCCATATAGAATAGATTTCCACTGACAGATTTCTGTTCCGCTGCATATTCATATTAGCCATCTTTAGTAAGACCACCCCCTAGGGAGACCACTTTTCAATGCAACACTGGATGATTGGTGCAAATAGATTTTACCCTACTTGGTAATGGCACTGAGCTCCAAATCCAGCATGGCAAAAAAGTGTGCATACTGCAATAGTAAGAAATGGTTAGAAGGCAAAATGATATCTAGTAAGTGATGTCTGTCAAATGTATTATTTATTATTTTCCATTCCCATATGTGTGTGTACAAAGGTGAACAGATGAAGAAAGGGTAAAGGCTGCAAACTGCAGGTAAAAAGGGTAAACGCTGGGTAAACTGCCGTGGAAGGAAAAGACAATCCAATGGTATCTGGATGGTGATTTTATTGTGAAACGCGTTTCATAGATTCCATCTCCTTCTTCAGACAAAATCACAACGTGTGTGTGTAGGGAAAACCTGGACAGTGAAGGAAAGCTGGATGGGGAGAAAGCACCGAGACTTGGCTTAGTCAGTTTAGCTGCTTTCTCCCGTCCACTGTTTCAAAGTATAGTTTCTCTGAAATGCTACAGGGTTGCAAACAATGTCTGATTCATGCCACTCACAACTTTTTAAGCATAGTAGTACACTTACTAATCATAGAAGAATGCGCGATGGAACACAATAGTTCTATACGAATACTACAATGTACATATATATATATATATATATATATATATATATATATATATAAAAGAGATGTAATGCCAATTGTACTAATTGTACTTGGAAGGGAGAAACGCTACGAAAATCAACATAAAGTCATGTGGGAAGTGAAATAAAAAATACTTTATTGACATAAAGATATATACATGGCGTGCATATGGTGGGGAAAAGGGCATAAAGATACTGGAAAGCCACAACTCTTTTGACTGCTCCTTGTTTTCAGGGTCATACAACTAAATACAGGTCTCATGCATAGTGACCAATCAATCCAGGAAGTTCTTATTAGTCCGGAAACGTGGACAAATGGACCGGGAAGTTTTTACTCTCATGCTTCTCTGATCTGTTGTCAAACATTTGGGGACCCATTTTGCAGAAAGCTTCCTCATGTCCAAATGTTCATGGATAATGACACAAACATGTTTATGAGAAATCCTTAGCAGACTTTCCTTGCAGAAACAAGAATTTTATCACTCCTCTGCTCTCAGTTGCTGTGAATATCGCATTAGACTATGCAATTTTGTTTTCCCACGTGCGTAGAACACTGTTGCCATAAGCAACAAACACAACATTTTGAAAACATATATTAGACACATAAGGCTTTCATGTAATGTAACATTCATTAGAATTAAAAAAAAACATCACAAAAGGCAAAAACTTATCAACTGCCCTTTCTATAATTAAGTGAATTACCGTATTTTTCGGACCATAAGATGCACTTTTTTCCCCCAAATGTTGGGGGAAAGTTGGGGGTGCGTCTTATGGTCTGACTATAGGGCTGCGGCTGGGAATGAGGGTGCTGCGGGTCATCGGGGGCACGAGCAGGCAGCAGCAGCGCCTGTCGTGACCACGTGGGCCCGCTCATTACATATGCACGCCCATCCTCCCGCCCATCTCTCAGTGCAGAAGCCGGCGCTGATAGGTGGGCGGGAGGATGAGCGGGGACGCGCGCATAGCAAAGAGCCGGCCGCATGATCACCCCTGGCAATTACAGCCTGGAGTGATCATGTGCGGCTGTATTCACTGCCCCCCGCGCGTCATTACCAGCGCGGGGTGCAGTGAATCAGTACACTCACCCGTCCCCGTGTGTGGAGCCGCCCCCCTGATGCACGCGATGTCTTCCTGTCTGTGCCGGTCAGCTGATCTGTGCTGAGCTGGTCAGCTGATCGGCACAGACAGGAAGACATCGCGATGCAGCAGGGGAACGGCTCCACACACACAGGTCAGTGGCGCAGAGAGGAAGATGATCGGTGCTGGAGGGAGTGAGGAAAAGGTGAGTATAAACGTTTATTTTTTTCTCTGTGATATAGGATACAGGCCATATACCAGGATGGTATATGAGCACGATGGGGGCATGTAGCAGGATGGAAGTATATGAGCAGGCAGGATGGGGGTATATGAACAGGATGGGGGGTATATGAACAGGATGGGGGTATATGAACAGGATGGGAGTATATGAACAGGATGGGGGTATATGAACAGGATGGGGGTATATGAACAGGATGGGAGTATATGAACAGGATGGGGGTATATGAACAGGATGGGGGTATATGAACAGGATGGGGGTACATGAACAGGATGGGAGTATATGAGCAGGATGGGGGTATATGAACAGGATGGGGGTATATGAGCAGGCAGGATGGGGGTATATAAACAGGATGGGGGTATATGAACAGGATGGGGGTATATGAGCAGGCAGGATGGGGGTATATGAACAGGATGGGGGTATATGAACAGGATGGGAGTATATGAACAGGCAGGATGGGGGAATATGAGCAGGATGGATGGGGGGTATACCAATAGGATGGGGGTATATCAATAGGATCGGGGTATATGAACAGGATGGGGTATATGAACAGGATGGGAGTATATGAGCAGGATGGGGGAATATGAGCAGGATGCTGGTATAGGAGCAGGATGGGGGTTTATAGCAGGATCATATACAAGGCAGGAGGATCATTGCCAGGATGGGGTACCTTAGTAGAGAATTTGGGGACATTACCCCCATAACAGTGTCAGCAGCAGATCCTCGCCCCATAACAGTGTGTCATGACCACATTTTTTGCTTAAAGTTTTATTTTCCCATTTTCCTCCTCTAAAACCAGGGTGCGTCTTATAGTCCGGTGCGTCTTATAGTCCGAAAAATACGGTACTAATATTTATTGCAGTTTGAAAACAAAGTCCCTGCATTAAATATGCACTGCCTTATTAATTTTGTATTGAGGACAGCATTGACTGGATAATAAAGTGATAGTTAGTAGCTGACAGATAAGAGCCTGAAACCAATCTGCTGAAGCACCACTCCAGCATTTTTATTTTTTTTTTGGGGGGGGGGGGGGAGATGCACCACTGGTGTCCCCCCTTACCCAGGTCTTATACTCGCCATCTTCAATTGTTAACCGAGTCTTCAGCAGTTTGTGACAGCAGCTCCAGTGTTCCATGGAGTGCACTCAATACAAGTCTATGAAAGCCTTGTTCTGGATCTCAGACTTGAAATGAGAGCTTCTGACCTCCAGCCTGTCAGAAATTACAGGTACAATATAGCGCCGCAGGATCAGAGCGACGCCAACAAAAGGTGAAGATGCCGGAAGGCAAGTATAAGAGCAAGGACAGGGGACAGGTCCAGCGTGGAAAAAAAGAACAAAAAATGCTAGTGCGGTGCTTTAAATGTCACAAGTCAATGCTAAAGCGTGCTTTACCCGCTACAATATCGTTAATGATTTTTCGTCGGGGTCACATTGTTTGTGACGCACATCCGGCGTCATTAACGATATCGCAGTGTGTGACACTTATGTGCAACCTAAAACGATTGCAAAAGCGGCCAAAATCGTTTGCAGTGGAGAGGTCATCCTGAAACAAAAAATCGTTCTCTTCTAATTAGCGATGTTGTTTGTCGTTCCTGCGGCAGCACACATCGCTATGTATGACACCGCAGGAGCGACAAACATCTCCTTACCTGCCTCCACCGCCAATGCGGAAGGAAGGAGGTGGGCGGGATGTTTACGCCCCGCTCATCTCCGCCCCTCCGCTTCTACTGGACGGCTGCCGTGTGACGTCGCTGTGACGCCACACGACCCGCCCCCTTAGAAAGGAGGCGGATCGCCGGCCAGAGCGACGTCACAGGACAGGTAAGTCTGTGTTACGGGGGTAAGCGAGGTTGTGAGCGACGGGCAGCGATTTGCCCGTGTCGCACAACCGACTGGGGGGCGGGTACGATCGCTAGCGAGATCGCAGCGTGTAAAGCCTGCTTTAGAATTTTTGCAAATTTCAACTTTATATGCATGCAAAAATGGTTCACTTGCCTTTGTTTGAAGAGTAATGTGTTAAATAATACAAATTAAGGTAACATTTTGCACATATTATGACCTTTAAGTATATAGAAAATATAACATGTTACTATTTTGTGTTTTTTAAGTAACAGTATCAAACATAAATATATATTGTTTTATGGCAAAAGGTCATATTTAGTAAAAAAAAAAAAAAAAAAAAAAAAAAAAGGTGAACTAAATGGTGTAAAACATTGATACATTTTCCATGGGCCTTCACAATACAATGATAAATGTTCCCCAATATCTTTATAAATTTAACATCTGATACACTTAAAGAAGTTGTCCAGTTACCAAAACTGATTTTTTTTTTCTGATAAATCTTGCTATTATGTGCCTCTCCACACATCTATCATGTTATTTTACGAATATTACCTTTTATTGTGCTCTAGCAGAACATCTTCATTTCTGGCTCCAGCTCTGATGGAGATAATCGCCCTCTTGACTTCCTGGGTTCAGTTACTACAACTTCCATAATCCTTTGCAGTAACTAGCAATCTATCTCACACCCACTCTAACTGTTCCCTCCCCTCAGAGCTCCACCAAAACAGTTCCCTCCCCTCCTTCCTGTGTGCACTGCCTAATCATGGTAATAGAGCTTTTATCATTTGGTCACCTGCACAACAAGTCCCAGAGTGGAGACAGTTAGTGACATATAGCACACTATGTGTAAGAGCAGAGCATGTCACTGTCTCCACTCTGGGACCTGTGCTGCTGGTGGGAGTGTATGATCACACTGCCGACACCGCAGACTCTCCTGACAGCTGAGCACAGCGGGTGGGTGGATAGTGTGATCATTCACTTGTGTGGCAGGGGGGGATTTCAGCTGAGGAAACCCCCCCTGTACTCCACACTGGAGCCAGCACCTCCCACAGCTGACCGATGGTAAAGCAGAGCGTTCTGCATTCACCCCTGCACACTGGAGCCCGCACCTCCCACAGCTGACCGATGGTAAGCAGCGCCGCTCTGCATTCACTGCTCCACACTAAAGCTCTCTGGATCCTCCCCTCGATGCTGGGCTGTGACGTGCGGTAGTCACCGCCCACAGCCCAGTCAATCGGTGTGAGTGGTGACAGCCTCTTCTGACGTAAGCGTCAAGTTTGAGAGCCCGGAACTTGGTCGGGACATCAGAGGATGCTGGCAGCCACAGCTCCAGGGGTCATGTGACAGGCACTGAGCGTGCAGGATAGCGCCGCTCAGTGCCAGAACTGGAAATAGAGACCAATTAAGAAAACTCCCAAAATGGTAAGTTACATCCATAGACAAAATAAAAAAAATGGGTGAACCACCCCTTTAAGGCACATGGAGATCCTAACTCAGTAAGCAGGCATACTACAGATACAAGGAAAAATGAGCCGGCAGTTCGCTGTTTACAAAGCACGCAACGGACCAGAACATCTTTCTGAGCAGTGTGTTATGAAGCCGGAGATAACACATTAGAAAAACATGCCTTTTTTCATACTTTGTTCTAATGAACCATCATTCTACAGAAGAATACTCAGCAGGCACAGCTGTTATTCGCAATTTTTTTACAGCTAAATCAAAGATAATTGGACTTCTGAGTACCTTTAAATTGTACTCCGGGAAAAGGGTCTTGCTTAGTGTATCATTTGCATTAACGATAAGGACTGATTTTATTTGGCAGAGTTTATGGTGTCCTTCTTGTGCGTAAGCAGGTGCTAAGAAGTTGCATTACATATACTCCCAGTCAAGCAGCATTTACTAAAGGGTAAATAGGGTCAATTCAATCTGTCCTAAGACATACTTTGCACAATATATTCTAGGACCTTGAAATGTCAAGGTATGGTGCAGACAATGACGGATTTCAACAAGCAACAGAAGTATAAAATCTTGAGGAGCATACAGAACTCCCCTTAACACAATTATACAATTCATGCAGATTTCCAATTAATGACCAGCAATATCTTGGCTTATAAAGCTATAATTAGAGGGCTGTTTCAACTGGATAATTACTGTCTATGTCCCACTGATATGGACACACAGTCAAAAAGGTCAAGGTACTTGTCATGCTATGGACTTGGGGAAGGTCCGGCATGAGATAAATCCTACAACAACAGGGGCAACACCACGACAAACAAGGGGTAAAGCAAGGACATTTTAACAGAGAAGGGCCCTAGGACTAGTGAGAGGGAGATGGACACTTCGTACACTTATCTGCTGCTTTACCCTGCACTCCTAGCCTGTTCCTCACCTGTCGCCGAGTAGGAACCTGAAGCCCTAAGTGACTACAGACAGCTGCAGTCAGCACCAAGACTACCATAGCAGCCACCATAGCATCTTCAAAAGAGGGTTTCAGCAGCTACTTCCACCTCCAGGTACAGCATTCCAAATGGCAAAGAGAATAACCGGCACCGTCTGCTGGTAGCAGAGGGTATATAGAGGGACTGGGAGTGGTCCCAAACCAGAAACACCTGACCAGGAGTCAGAAGCTGCTGGAAAGCAAAGTGACATTAATCCCACGACTGCCAAAGGAAAGGAAACACGTGTAATATTGAGAGTCAAGAATGGAAATTACTCAAGTCCTAAATTTGTCACTAGTCTCATATTGCAGAGAGACAGCAGTGACAGTATTCCACAGGACTTGGGTGTCCTTAGCCAATATGGTGTCCGATTCCCGAAACAGTGTTCAGTAAAGCTGAGGCAAAACTAAACAGGAGGAATCAGGACGCTCTCACACATCCGGTTTTTGCTGGTTTGACGAATGCGACACACGCCAATATAGTGTACACAGTACGCTTGCAGTGCAACAAGCGCCGGTCACATGCTGTCATGTGACCGGAGCATGTGACCCGGAAGTTGCGCCGCTGCCACTATACTGTATCATACTGTACTGGCGTGCGCCGCATCCGTCAAACCGCCGAAAAGCCGGATATGTGTACCCGGCATAAGAGGTATGGTTGTCACGGACTAAAACAAAAAGTCTGTAAGAGAAGAGACACATGAAGATTGGAAGTTGAGCAAGGAATACTGGAGACAAGGTAAAGAGGCCAGAATCAGAAAAATGATATATGATACCCTCTTTATGAATGGTAGTACAGGTTACATATATTGGCATAAAAAACCAGGAGAGAACATGAGTGAAAAGAGTCAAAACCCAATAAAACAAACAAAAAAAAAAGATAAAAACAAAATGCGTGGAAGTCATTGCAACAATTATTATAACAATATATACAATTAAAAGTACCGTATTTTTCGCTTTATGAGACGCACTTTTGTTCCCCCAAATTTTGGGGGAAAGTAGGGGGTGCGTCTTATAATCCGAATATACGGGAGGGGGGTGTATATATATATATATATATATATATATATATATAGATATATATATATATATATATATATATATAACACACACACACACACACACACACACACACACAGTCCAGTGGAGGTGCGGGCAGCTCTGGAGCGGTGCTGGGGGCAAGAAAAGGTGGGAGCGGCAGCGTTTGATCTCCTGCTCCCGCTCATATAATATGCACAGCCGCTGTCCATCAGAAGCGTGGTGCTGAAACTGCATCGCGCTGATGGGCTGGGGGAGCTGCACATATTATATCCGCCTGTGCTTACCTTTGATCGCACAGGAATCCCCCCTCCCCCTGTGTTAGCTATAGCCTCCCGTGCTGCTGCCCATAGTAAAATAATAAACTCTTTACTCACCTCCTCCATCGTCTGCCCGGTCTCCCTCCTGCTGCTGTGATCAGGCACGCAGAGATATCTCTCTCTGCTGTCCCGATCACATGACCTGCACTAGAACCAGGAAGTAGGAAGTGCAGGAGACACTGGAGGAGCTCAACCCCGAGGAGGGAGACACAAGACAAGACAGTGCTGCAGAAGGTAAGGAAAGAGTTTATTTTACTAAAAGCAGCAACATGGGGGCGATATGTAACAGAGGGTGATGTCTGCCTGCCCCAATTGGCCTGTCTGCCTGCCACAGTGGGCCTGTCTGCCTGCCCCAGTGGGCCTGTCTGCCAGCCCCAGTGGGCCTGTCTGCCAGCCCCAGTGGGCCTGTCTGCCAGCCCCAGTGGGCCTGTCTGCCAGCCCCAGTGGGCCTGTCTGCCAGCCCCAGTGGGCCTGTCTGCCAGCCCCAGTGGGCCTGTCTGCCAGCCCCAGTGGGCCTGTCTGCCAGCCCCAGTGGGCCTGTCTGCCAGCCCCAGTGGGCCTGTCTGCCAGCCCCAGTGGGCCTGTCTGCCTGCCACAGTGGGCCTGTCTGCCTGCCACAGTGGGCCTGTCTGCCTGCCACAGTGGGCCTGTCTGCCTGCCACAGTGGGCCTGTCTGCCTGCCACAGTGGGCCTGTCTGCCTGCCACAGTGGGCCTGTCTGCCTGCCACAGTGGGCCTGTCTGCCTGCCACAGTGGGCCTGTCTGCCTGCCACAGTGGGCCTGTCTGCCTGCCACAGTGGGCCTGTCTGCCTGCCACAGTGGGCCTGTCTGCCTGCCACAGTGGGCCTGTCTGCCTGCCACAGTGGGCCTGTCTGCCTGCCACAGTGGGCCTGTCTGCCTGCCACAGTGGGCCTGTCTGCCTGCCACAGTGGGCCTGTCTGCCTGCCACAGTGGGCCTGTCTGCCTGCTAGAGTGGGCCTGTGTGCCAGCCACAGTGGGCCTGTCTGCCTGCTAGAGTGGGCCTGTGTGCCAGCCACAGTGGGCCTGTGTGCCAGCCACAGTGGGCCGTGTGCCAGCCATAGAGGATGTGTGCCAGCCATAGGGGAAATGTGGCATCACTGGGGGACGTGTTCAATATAAGGTGGCCATATCCAGATTAAGGGGGCTAATTTTAGGATGAGGGGGCTATGAGGGACATATACCCTATATTATTTGTTAGACGGACACTGGCATTATAAGACGGACCCCATTTATTAAAAAATTCTCTATTCCTTCACCAAATTTGGGGGTGCGTCTTATAATCAGGTGTATCTTATAAAGCGAAAAATACGGTACTTAAAAAAAACCTGTGTGTTATCGCCGTCTAATAAACAAAGACTCGATTCACCATTACCATCTCCGTTTTTGGCAGTAAATTGCTCTTTATTAATGGCTTTAATATTTGTGTCTTATATATTGTCTATAAACTTTGCAGTTTCATCCCACTATCAACCTAACACTCAACTACTCCTGCACTGAAATCAACTTTTTGGACACAATCATTAAACTACGGAACAATGAAATAGAGACATCCCTATACAAGAAGCCAGTTGACCGTCCAACATACCTGAAATGGGACAGTTTTCATCCAAAACACGTAAAAAATTCTATAGTGTACAGTCAGGCCATCAGGTACAATCGGATATGTTCCAACACTACAGATAGAGACAATCACCTTGAGGGCCTCAGAAAGACCTTTCTGAATCAAGGCTACCACCCAAGAACAATTAAAACCCAGATTACAAGAGCCACCAGAATATCAAGAAACCATCTCCTACATTATAAAACTAAAGAAGAAAACAACTGGGTCCCTCTTGTAATCACCTATAATCCACATCTGGAGGTGTTTATTAGAGCAGCTGCACGGAAACTACAACCATTACTGCAAAAAGATGCCCGATTAAAATCTATTTTTCCACACCCCCCACTTCTGTGTTTTAGGCAGCCCCCGAATCTAAGAAGCATCATTGTCAGAAGCTCCCTGTCCTCTCCAACAACAACAGGAACATTTCCCTGCAACTAGAAAAAATGTAAGACCTGTCCATTTATATTGACAACGGACAAGATAAAGATTCCCAGATCACATCAGGACTACAAGATCCCAGGTACCTTTAGCTGCACTACAATTAAGGTGGTGTACTTAATTATATGTACCAAATGTCCAACTGGGGGTCTGTATGTAGGGGAGACAGTACAACAGCTCAGGACAAGGATGAATTCTCACCGCCACACAAAAAAGGAAAAAAGAATAGATCTACCTGTGGCCAAACATTTTTGTAACCCTGATCACAGCATCGTAGACATAAAATTGCTGGTATTGAAAGGAAATTTCAAGTCCCAAAGAGACAGAAGAGTCTGAGAGTACAAACTTATGATGACCTTTGACACATTCAGAGCAGAAATGAATGTGTCTCATGGATTCATGTCTTTTTACATCAATTAAGAGATGTGCTCCTCAGATCATCTGGGGCATCACAGCCCGGACCAGACCCTAATCAGAGGACAATAAAACCTTCACACTGAACTGCAGAAATATTTATGGCCACAACAGTTTGGCCCCTTGCCATAGTGATAGTTCTGCCTGAGATAACTTGTTTTTTTTACTGCACTATTTTATGTCCTGTTGTGTATAAATATGTGACTCTTCAGATTTTGTGTTATATTGAGCCTGGTGAAGAGACCTGAGTAGTCTCGAAAGCTGGCTATTATTACCATCTTTTCAGTTAGCCATTAAAAGGTATCAACCACGGAGGACTCTCAGTTCTTTTAAACAAACTTTTTTTTTATCTCTACTGGCTAACATGGTACAAAGATATATTTTACCTATATAAACTTTGCATAATTCTTAAGTTGTCATTTTTTTATTTTTCTTTAACAAATGTATGTAGTTGTTTTAGACAGATTTATTAGATGTGACTTTTAAAAAATGTTGCATTGTTTTTGGTGGAGTTTTTCACAGTTGAAAACTAGCATGTGACATTTTAAAGGATAGTATTAACAAATGCAGGAGGATTTCCGCATGGGCTTATTTCTAGTCTATATGCTACAGTGGACCACAAACAGATAGCACAATGATTAATTCTAGCCTATATGCTAATTCACATCTAGTCCAATTTATGAAACATACCAGTGCATGTGAATAGTAAGCGGTAGAGATGAGCGGACCTATTGAAGTTTGAATTTGGCGGGTTCAGTTGGACTTTATTAAAAGCTCAGTTTGGGACCCAAGCTTGACCTTAACCCCATCGAAAGTCACCAATTGGACAGTTCGGGTTTCTGCCCACATACAGCAAGCCATAAACAGAACACTTCCAGTGGAGGGAGAGCAAATTTTTTTTTTTGATGCCCACTACATCCAATAATAATTTTACTCCCAGTGAGAGCCATTAAAACACTGTAAGCGGCTCGCACTGGGCTGAGCACCGAAAGCATACCAGAGCACAGTGATGCACGTTCAAGTGGTCAACATATGTAAAGCACCCGAACTCCGAATTCGAACACTGATTTTTTTTTTTTGTAAAGTCCATGTTTGGTATGAACCCTGAAGTTTACTGTTTGGGTTCGCTTATCTCTAGTAGGCAGCTCCTGCACTTGTCACTGTGTGGAGACTGATACGGAACTACATGTACAGCCAATTACAAACACAATTTGTGGATATGACTTTCCCGAGTCTTAGCTCTGCCATGTAAAATCAGAATAATACTTATGTATTAGCAAGTGCAAAAAAAATCATGTCCCCAACATATTTGTTATAATAATGATAAAACAGACAACCTCTTTAAGAAGAACATAGGACAGATGGGGAGACACACATCTTTGGTATAGTTTTTTTTACTGCTGCTTTATCCTGCCAGGACTCAAATAGAGAGCCTGCTTCTTTCACTAAGGCCGGGGCCACACGGGGCACTAATGCGAACCTCGCATGACACTGAGGAGGTGAGAGAGGGATTTATCTCACTCTCTCCTCCGTAGCCGGCTATTGCCATTCTCGCCCTGCACTTGCGGTACACCGGTGTACTGCGAGTGCAGTGCGATTTTTCTCTCGCCCCAAAAACTTGAATGGGTGCGAGCGAAAAAAGGAATGCTGCAATTGTTTTCTCAGTCCGATTAGGGCTGAGACAATAATCGCTCATGGGTGCTGACACATAGGCCGATATTGGTCCGAGTGGAATGTGATGTTTTATCGCATTCCACTCGCACCGATTTTCGTGCCGTATGTTTTTAGGCCTTATAGAATAGTTCTCAACTTTTCAAGAGAGTGTGAAAGAAAGATGTAGATCAGGCTTTTGGAAAACCTTTGTCCTAAGAACATTCCATCTTTCAAAGATACTATAATGAATCATTTTCATATGTGTAAGCAGATTGTGCTCCTGAACCTGCAAGTTCCTATGGTGTCAGGATTTCAGACCTACTTCTGTCTTTATTTTTGTAGTTAACACTTCCTACAGAATATTGTTGTTGGTTCCAAAATCCAATTACTGTAATTTAACTAATTAGTTTGACTACTAAAAAAAGTAAATGTTATAAAGAAGTAATGTTTAATTATCTTTGCTAATAAGTTTGAGGTAGCTTAATGTAGAAAAAGAGATTCCCCGCTGTCTTTTAATCTAGCTTTAAACGGCTTCTTGGATTAGAAAACTTATTGAACCGACTAACATCATAACTTCAATTACTTAGACAGCATTTCTGAACACTAGAAACAAACATTTTTTCTACAATAATGGTGCCAAGAAAAGGCTGGTATGTGACCAACAATACATAGAATCATGACTTTGAAAATAATCAGGCTTTCACTCAGCCTTTAAAAATGGAAATAAGACATGAGAGAATAAATTAGCAGGACCCTGGTCCAGTGGCCATATTGGTATTCTATGGCCAGTAGGCAGGAACTCTGCAAACTGCCTCCTCCTACCTGACAGCATCTGGAGCTCTTTTGGATTAGCTGGTCTGGAGCAACATTGTGCTTCTGTTTCATATCAGGCCAGAAATGCAAAAATTAGCTCTGGATGCAGGTAGAAGAACGTTCACCGGGCTCCCATCCACTGACCATGGAATACTGACCTGGCAGCTGGATCAGGTCTTGGGATTCAATTTGCTTATCTCTAATAGAAATACAATAAACTCTGATATTCCATGTGCTGTTATCAGTTTTGAAAATTTGGACCTGTTGATTGGGATTATGCAACATTAAGCTGCAAGTCAAGTATACTTACTACCAAATGTATGAAGTGGTGTCTGGCAAATAATACGGAGGCGGCTCTTGTTAGAGAGCTGCTGCCCCAATAATAAATTGCTCGTTGTTGTTATCAGTAGTAACCATCACTGATTGGAAATTGATGGATGATCCTAATGATAAGTCAACAGTACCAAAATCACAGTTTCTTCAGGTTGAGCTGCACTTTAGTTAAAACTTCAGGTCTGAACTCACACTTGACTTGAACCCCACTGGAAGACACTGATTGGGCAGTTCATCTCCCTGCCCACCCTTAAAGGCAGCCATAAACAGAATACTTCCAACTAAGAGAGGGCGGGTTTTTTTCTTTTCTGACTGGAGAACACTGCATACAATAATGCTGGTTTTACCACCAGTGCAAGCCATTCAAACACTGCAAGAGGCTTGCAATGGGCCAAGCACGAGCATATCCAAGCACAGCGATGCTCAATCAAATGCTTAGCATACGTTAAGTACCTGGTCTCCAAACTCAAACACTGATTTTTTTGTAGAGTCTGTGTTCGGTACGGATACAAATGTTACAGTTAGGGTTCGCTCATCTCTACCCTCTAGTAAAATAAAGTTCATCCAGTCATTATATTTATTGAATATTGCTTTAAAATGAATCCCTGATTACACCTTTTATGCATGGCTTACCCGGTCATTAAGGGTTTTGATGGTACAGTGTGGCAAAAGATATTAGGAAAACAGTATAGTGGCTTTTCTAAAATCTGTATAGGTCATTAATTTTATACTGCCCCACATGTTAATACAAGCAACACAAATCTGAGATACATTCTCCCTGAACATGCGAAGTGAAGCCAGGACTTCAATCTCGTTCATCATAGAGAAAGAGGTAGTGGCATTCAGCTGGTGGCACCTCGGGGAAAGCAGCCTGCGTGCATGAGGCAGTTTTGTATCACTAGCACTATGACATAGGATAGTGTGGAAGACATTAATCATGCCCCCCTTTGGAGTGATTACAGCATATGTAGTCAGACTGTTTTGGGATGAGGCGCTGACCAGATGATGGTAATCAGGTTATTAGCATCAAATTTTCAAACCCAATAAAACGTGTTAATGCACAGAAAGCCTTAACTATTTAGTAAAACACTGGCATAGTAGAAAGGCTAAGAAAGGACATAATATTAGATTGTTTAGAAGGGACATTTCTAGTGATAGTTAATATTTAAAGAGAACCTACTTAAAACCACGTTAATAACGAAAAAATATATTTGCATATGTATTGATTTTTGAAAATTGGTAATTGATTATAGTACAGCAATATGAAGAGGCAAGCAGGGCAGTGGATACCTATATAGTATGCAACATGGAGGAATATAATTATTATTACAGATACTAATCTTCAGGCAAATATTTTTCTTCATAAGTGATACTAATGTTTGTGATAACCATGCCCATGTAACGGCAAGCCACCCATTAAGCAGGACCCCGAGGTACCCTGAAACCCTTTAACCCCATATATAGGGATCTGGAATTACTGCAGGGTCCAGGGGTTCACTGCCTATGGTAGGCTGCAGTCCAGAGATGGGGGATAGTCGACCGGCCGAGGTCAAACCAAGATGTCAGGCGAGGTACAAAAACAGCAGGCAGGGACGTCAATAAACAAAGCCAAGTTCATATGAGACATAAAGCAAGGTTCACAGTACCAGGAATGATGTGGCTCAAAGCAACAAAAGACTATCTCTGGCAAGGAACCAGAGACACTGAAGGATATAAAAAGGGTGTGGTGCCTTCCCATAAGCTGAAGTAGGAGCTGATACTAGCTGGAAGGCACACACCCCTACAGTCAGTCAGCAGTACTGCAAGTTCTAGCCAGACCAAGCTTGGTAAATGTGCGGCGAATCCGCCCACCAGAGCCACTGGAACTGAATTCTCCCCCATCACCAGCACAGCCTGCAGTGTGAGCAGAGCAGCGCAGACATCACCAGAGCAGGCTCTGGTAGAGACGTGACAGTAGAGCAGCGCCTGGTGACCGGGGCAGACGTCCCCGGAGAAGGTCCTGGTGGAGACGTGACAGTAGAGCGGCGCCTGGTGACCAGGGAAGACGTCACCGGAGCAGACCCTGGACACGTGACAGCCCACACTTAACAGAAAGCAGTATGCTTTCATAGTAATCAAAGCCTCGTTACCGCCATCGACGTGCCATCATCGTAAATAAGTCTGGTTATTGCCACAGACATGCCGTCATAGTAAATAATGTCAGGTTATTGCCACAGACATCCCGTCATAGTAAATAATGTCGGGCTAATGCCACCGACATGCCTTCACAGTAAACAATGTCTGGTTGTAATGTCTGATTACTGCTGCATACATGCCGTCATAGTAAACAATGTCTAGTTATTCCCACAAACATGCTGTTATAATAAACAATGTCTGGTTATTCCCACAGGCATGCTGCCATAGTAAACAATATCTGGTTATTTCAGCAGACATATTGTCACAGTAAATAATGTTTGGGTATTGTTGCAGACATGCTGTCATAGTAAACAATGTATGGTTATTGCAGCAGACATGTGTCATGGGTGTGTCGCGATTGACACACAGTGCTGTGGTGTCCAGCTGCAGAAGGTCGCAGCGTTTCCCTACACAAACTGCTCTCTGACATTCTATTCTTCCTGCTGTAGTATAAATGTTTCATATGTATCTTCTCTGCTAGGAGTTGTCCCTTTCCTTTTACAACCCTCTGGATATCCTCATCTTTCAGCTGTTAATCATAACTTCCCCTTGTGTTCGTAAATACCTACATTTCTCCTTGAGGTTTGCTAGTGAAAGAGTTATATTCCTATACAGGCTTTGGATGCAAGCAGTCGGCTTGTATTCACTTAAAAAAACATTGTTGTTTGTTGCTGTCTCTCTCCTCTGCTCCCTATGTCTTCTTTAGAATTTAGTGGGTTTGACTAAGCGCACATCTCATCAGTTCCTTACCTAAGGTCCAGTTCAGGGCCAGCCAGGCCAGGTATCCTGTTCGGCACATAGGTGTGTAACCTATGTAGGGTGGTCAGGGGAGCCTGTGACCAGTGGAAGGTTGGACCAGGGATCACCATCTGCCCCTTCCCTCACTTTTTGATGTTCACTTAAGCGGGCTTCACACACAACATCGCTAACGAGATGTCGTTGGGGTCACGAAATTTGTGACGCACATCCGGCCTAGTTAGCGATGTCGTTACGTGTGAAATGCAGGAACAACCGTTAACGATCAAAATTACTTACCTAATCGTTGATCGTTGACACGTCGTTCCTTTCCCGATTATCGTTGCTTTTGCAGGACGCAGGTTGTTCGTCGTTCCTGCGGCAGCATACATCGCTATGTGTGACACCGCAGGAACGAGGAACATCACCGTACCTGCGGCCGCCCGCAATAAGGAAGGAAGGAGGTGGGCGGGATGTTCGGCCCGCTCATCTCCGCTTCTATTGGGCGGCCGCTTAGTGATGCCGCTGTGACGCCGAACAAACCGCCTGCTTAGAAAGGAGGCGGTTCGCCGACCATAGCGACGTTGCTAGGCAGGTAAGTATGTGTGACGGGTCCTAGCGATGTTGTGCGTCACGGACAGCGATTGGCCCGTGACACACAACCGACGGGGGTGGGTGCTTTCACCAGCGACATCCCTAGCTTTAGTATTTCCCCATATCTAGAGTGACAACATGTTGTCACAGTAAACAATGTCTGGTTATTCCCGCAGACATGCTGTCATAGTAAACAATGTTTGGTTATTGCTGCATACATTCTGCCATGGTAAGGAATGTCTGGAAATTGCCACCGATGTGCCATCACAGTAAACAATGTCGGTTATTGCCACCGATGTGCCGTCATAGTAAACAATGCCTGGTTACTGCCTCAGGCATGCCGTCAAAGTAAACAATGTCTGGATATTACCAGAAAACACAGTTTCTGAAATCCATTATGATAAATAACATGAATTCATGACTTCTCAATAAGTATTGAACATGCTTGTGCAAGGTAACTGTATAATGGTAATGTTATTCCAAAAAGTTGTTTAAAGTGAGTGCTGACTGCCAGAAAATCTCTGCATCATAGACCCCTGCAGCGTTTCACAAAATTAATTACCATTATTAATCAGGACTGAGCAACATAATATTTTGCTGCAAATATCACAAAGCGGCTTCGAGACGTCTAGAGATTGAGCATAATCTAAATGATATTTCCCTAAAGACTGATTTTTCCATTTGCCAGATGGAGGATTTAGAAGGCCATTTTATTCACCTGCAGGTGACACTGTTGGGCTTATCCGCAATATTTGTCTGTTGCGAGATGGATCAATGATCTGAACGAAATACAATTATTTTCTACACTTCTGTACCCTCCTTTAGCACAGCTAGGGAGGCAGCAAACTAATGCTTATTGCTTCTCCTTTTTATGTGTAAAAACAGAATTGTCTAGCAATAAAGACAAACTTGTGCACAAACAGGAGTTATTTGCATTTGATGAGTCCAGAGATGTAAACGATGCGGCTAGGAAGAAAAGACAAAAAAAAGACAATGAAACTAAATATTGGCCAGTTCTGCAAAGAAACATAGTAAAAGTCGCTTGCTGCACAATGGAGATATTTGCTAACAGTAAAACGAAAAAAAATGTATTAACTGTAAACTCCTGTAAAAATAAAAAAGCATTTCCAACCGAAAACTAAAGTGCCGTCCCACGGTTTCTAAGCCAAGCAATGCGTTATGGTTTGCCTTAAATTTCCAAAAACACTAAAAGTAAAATGTAAACCATGCCGGTAGAAAGGTAAATGTCAGCGGCTCAGTCTGTACTTCCGCTACATAAAGTGACTGCTCATTGTCATAAAAGCCTCTACACTAATACAAGAAAGCCATAATATTCCAAGCAGTATCCACTCGGTACAATGTGTCCGACTAGCCTGAATAATAATCCTTCCTCGAGCTCAGATCTTCCCTGGAAACTACACAGGCTCAGGAGGTTGATTTAGTATGTGCAGTCATGTGGCCACAGCAATTATACTGGCCCAAAATATCAACGTCTTCAAGCAGAAACCACTTGTGGCACAATATAGAGGTCGTGCCACAGGAGACCCCAATGTCAGGAATAGAGTTTTCTCTCTCTACACTAGTGTATATGTCAGTACAGCACTAAAATAGACTACCATGTGAATAAAAAGCCCCAATACATTCTCGGCACAGTTCCCACTTTCGGAGTTTAGCTGCATGTGTACCGTGTCACCAGTGCTATAGGCATGGCCGCGACATTTCTAATCATTGCACTTATCTAGGAGACTAAGTATCAAGAACTATTATTTTATTTTATTAGCAGCAGATTGCAGCTGGGAGTTGAACACTCACGACTCAATATTACAGTCCATCAGCTGACAAAAAGCATCAGCACGGTCATCCATATTACTCAGAGGCCCTGATGCGGCCTGCCATCCTCAGCGCTGCTCACCTTATTCAAGTCTGACACCCTTATCATGGTCTCTGTCTCACCATTCACTTCTACTTTGTCATCACCGCTACAATTAATCATCTGTAATCTTTTGGACGCCAGAATCTATTCAGCCTTCTAAGCTTTTTCTTCCATTCCAGAACAGCAATCCCAAGTGAACGGCAAAGCACTGAAGCCTTGTACGTGTATTACAGAGTGAAAAATCCTCAGCAACAAAAGCCCAGAAAACAAAAAAACAAGAAAATATCAGGCATTTCAACTCATTTAAGCATTAACCCTCTGCTTAAAAGCAATCTTACTGACCTTGTTGGTTTAAGACATTACTTATTGCACTTCAGCGACCAATCGACAGTCCCATACACACATTCGTATTACAAAACAGTATACAGAGTAAGCGCATAATCCTTTCCATCTTTTTTTGTAAGCGCAAAAGGATACAACACATTTACATCGAAATAGATGCTTTAGACAGGTGGCTTATTGTGAGTTTAATATTAATCAGATAATCTATAGGTTCTATAAATCAGAAACAAAAGAGGGTTTATGCAAATGGAAATGTCTTTAATGAAGAGCTCTTAAACTTACGGCCCCTTTGGATGAGCCTATATTGGTCTGTTATCGAGCACTGATTGACTAGATACACATCAGCAGGGCCACCATCAGGGCATTACAACCATCACTGGTGTATGGGGCCTGGTGCAGCCGGGTTGAGCCCCTCTTCACCGGGCCCCAGTCACAGCTGCAGCACAGGGGTCCGGCTGTGACGCTTTGGCCACTACAACACATAACTAAATTGCAGGTGAAGCGCTTCAGA
Source organism: Anomaloglossus baeobatrachus (assembly GCF_048569485.1). Taxonomy (NCBI): domain Eukaryota; kingdom Metazoa; phylum Chordata; class Amphibia; order Anura; family Aromobatidae; genus Anomaloglossus; species Anomaloglossus baeobatrachus. The sequence goes on along the minus strand of NC_134355.1, from coordinate 342,145,592 downwards.
GGCATCGCATGCAAATTAGCCATTTGCTGCTGCCAAGGTGAGTAGAGCAAAGCAGAGCATCACCATGTCATCAAGCCCAGGGTGCAACAGTTTGATGAGGTCATCACTCTGCAACCTCATCACACTGCTGCAGGTAACAGAGCCACGGAGCTAGCTAGGACATGGGCGGCAGCTGGCCGGTACAGGTAAGTGCTCAGTGAGCTGAAGACGATCGCCGGGGTTGGAGGGGGCCCACCGACCCCAGCCCCTGCTGGATGCGTATTGGAGGGCGCACATCCAGCTAAAATGCATCGCCGCTCAGAGTGGATGCCGTGCGGTGTGTGAGCCAGGGAGGGCTTTTCTTTTTTCAGCACACAAATATGCCAATAGAGGCCCAGGAGGGGGGGGGCATAAATACCAGAAGAAGGTTACATATATACCAGGAAGGGGACAGAAATCAGGATGGGGACATATATACCAAAATGTGACCAGGAGGGGTATATATACATCAGGAGGTCCCCAGGATGGGTCATATATACCAGGATGGGAAACACATAAACCAGGATGGGGACATACAATCCAGGATGGGGACATATATACCAGGAGAGGGGCATATATACCAGGAAAGTGACAAAAAAACAAGATTGGGGATAAATATACCAGGAATGGCCCAGGAAGGGGACATATATACCAGGAAGAGAAAAAATATATCAAGAAAAGGAGAGAAACTAGGATGGGGAAATACATACCAGCATGTGCCAAGGAGGGTGATTAATATACCAGGAGCCCCCAGAATAGGACATATATACCAGGAAGGGGACAAATAAACCAGCATGGAGACATATGTACCAAGAAATGGACAAATAAAAAGGATGGGGAAATATATACCAAGAGAGGGACATACATACCAAGGAGAGCGCAGGAATGGAATATATATAAGAAAAGGAGACATACATAACAAGCGGAGGATATATATACTAGGGGTCGCCCAGGATGGAAGCTATACCAGTAGGTGCGCGCGCGCGCGCGCGCACACACACACACACACACACACACACACACACACACACACACACACACACACACACACACACACACACACACATATATATATATATGTATCAAAATGGCATCTCAAACAAGGAGAAGACTGATCAGAGATGCAGCCAAGAGGCTCATGATCCCTCTGGATGAACTGCAGAGATCTACAGCTGAGGTGGGAGAGTCTGTCTATAGGACAACAATCAGTCGTACACTGCACAAATCTGGCCTTTATGGAAGAGTGGCAAGAAGAAAACCATTTCTCAAAGATATCCATAAAAAGTGTTGTTTAAAGTTTGCCACAAGCCACCTGGGAGACACAACAAACATGTGGTAGAAGATGCTCTGGTCAGATGAAACCAAAATCCAACTATTTGGGCACAATGCCAAACGATATGTTTGGCGTAAAAGCAACACAGCTCATCACCCTGAACACCCCATCCCTACTGTCAAACATGGTGGTGGCGGCATCATGGTTTGGGCCTGCTTTTCTTCAGCAGGGACAGGGAAGATGGTTAAAATTGATGGGAAGATGGAGCCAAATACAGGACCATTCTTGAAGAAAACCTGTTGGAGTCTGCAAAAAACCTGAGACTGGAACGGAGATTTGTCTTCAACAAGACAATGATTCCAAGCATAAAGCAAAATTTACAATGGAATGGCTCACAAATAAACATATCCAGGTGTTAGAATGGCCAAGTCAAAGTCCAGACCTGAATCCAATCGAGAATCTGTGGAAAGAGCTGAAAACTGCTGTTCACAAACGTTCTCCATCCAACCTCATTCAGCTCCAGCTGTTTGCAAAGGAAGAATGGACAAGAATTTCAGTCTCTTGGTGTGCTAAACTGATAGAGACATACCCCAAGCGACTTGTATCTGTAATTGCAGCAAAAGGTGGCGCTACAAAGTATTAACTTAAAGGGGCCGAATAATATTGCATGCCCCAATTTTCAGTTTATTATCTATATATATAATTGCCTTATTCTGTCTGTCTGTCTGTCTGTCTATCTGTCTGTCTATCTGTCTGTCTGTCATGCTCCGAAATTGTGTCCTTACGGTGACACAAAGCTGATTGGCCGCTGGGCTCGCCATGGCCCCGCCCCCCCACACGGATTGGCCTCTCGCCCCGGCTCTCTGCAGGCCCCGCCCCCCTCACGCAATGCACGCTCGCTCTGGCCCAACTGACACGGAGCCCCGATTCCCAGGTGAGTACACACACACATCTGATCACACTCACTCTCACACTCACTCTCACACACACCTCACACATCACAACATGCTGGGATATCGCTTGCTTCTACACCGGCTCCGTCAGGATCCCAGCAGCGCCACACATAACCTTGCGATGCTGGGATCTTCACGGAGGCCGTGAAAGCTGGTAACCATTATACACATCGGGTAACTAAGGTCCCTTAGTTACCCGATGTGTATCATAGTTACCAGTGTACACCGGCTCACACTCACTCTCATACACACCTCACACACACATCACATCGCATCCACACATCAAGGTCCTGCAGCGGCGGAAAATACAGACACATAACAGCACACACATAACAGCACACACATACACACACACAAATCAGATCACACTCACTCACACATCACATCGCATCCACATACTCACAACATCCTGGGATATCGCTTGCTTCTCGGCGGCGATACTGTGCTGTTGTGATCTTCCAGGACCTGCCGGAGGATCACATGGCCAGAAGCATGTGATATCCCCGGATGTTGTGAGTATAAGCGCGTATGTGCGATATCGTCAGTGTCTGTGTGTGTGAGTGTATGCGATCGGGTGTGTGTGAGTGGATGCGATCGGGTGTGTGTGAGTGGATGCGATCGGGTGTGTGTGAGTGGATGCGATCGGGTGTGTGTGAGTGGGTGCGATCGGGTGTGTGAGTGTCGGCAGAGGAGCACGGCGTGCTGGAGGAGGCTGGGAGCAGAGAGGCTGATCATGGGGAAGGCTGGGAGGAGAGCGGCTGATGCTGGGGGAGGCTGGGAGGGGGAGGCTGGGACGAGGGAGGCTGATGCTGGTGGAGGCTGATGCTTGGGGAGGCTGATGCTGGGGGAGGCTGGAAGGAGAGAGGCTAATGCTGGTGGAGGCTGATGCTTGGGGAGGCTGATGCTGGGGGAGACTGGGAGGGGAAGGCTGATGCTGAGGGAGGCTGGGAGGAAGGAGGCTGGGAGGAGAGAGGCTGATCCTGGGGAAGGCTGGGAACGGGAGGCTGATGCTGAGGGAGGCTGGAAGGAGAGAGGCTGATGCTGGGGGAGGCTGGAAGGAGAGAGGCTGATGCTGGTGGAGGCTGATGCTTGGGGAGGCTGATGCTGGGGGAGACTGGGAGCGGAAGGCTGATGCTGAGGGAGGCTGGGAGAGGGAGGCTGGGAGGAAGGAGGCTGGGAGGAGAGAGGCTGATCCTGGGGAAGGCTGGGAAGGGGAGGCTGATGCTGGGGGAGGCTGGAAGGAGAGAGGCTGGAAGGAGAGAGGCTGATGCTGGTGGAGGCTGATGCATGGGGAGGCTGATGCTGGGGGAGACTGGGAGCAGAAGGCTGATGCTGAGGGAGGCTGGGAGGAAGGAGGCTGGGAGGAAGGAGGCTGGGAGGAGAGAGGCTGATCCTGGGGAAGGCTGGGAAGGGGAGGCTGATGCTGGGGGAGGCTGGAAGGAGAGAGGCTGGAAGGAGAGAGGCTGATGCTGGTGGAGGCTGATGCATGGGGAGGCTGATGCTGGGGGAGACTGGGAGCAGAAGGCTGATGCTGAGGGAGGCTGGGAGGAAGGAGGCTGGGAGGAAGGAGGCTGGGAGGAGAGAGGCTGATCCTGGGGAAGGCTGGGAAGGGGAGGCTGATGCTGAGGGAAGCTGGAAGGAGAGAGGCTGATGCTGGGGGAGGCTGGAAGGAGAGAGGCTGAGGCTGGGAGGAGAGAGGCTGATGCTGGGGAAGGCTGATGCTGAGGGAGGCTGGGAGGGCAAAGCTGATGCTGGGGAAGGCTGGGAGGACGGAGGCTGGGAGGAGAGAGGCTGATCCTGGGGAAGGCTGGGAGAGGGAGGCTGATGCTGGAGGAGGCTGGAAGGAGAGAGGCTGATGCTGGCGGAGGCTGATGCTGGGGAGGCTGGGAGAGGGAGGCTGATGCTGAGGGAGGCTGGGAGGAGGGAGGCTGGGAGAGGTAGGCTGAGAGAAGAGAGGCTGATGCACACACACACACACACACGCGCGCGCACTGCACAACACACCACACACACACACACACTGGGAACCACAAACAACTGCCCTACACAGACACCCACACACACAGACAACGCTGCACACACACAACACCCAACACACAAACACTGCGGCACACACAAATATACGCACATACCGCACAACACACACATTGCACAAAACATACCTCCCCCCAAAACACACCACACACACACAAACCGCGCAACACACACACAACGCTACAGACACACAGCGCTCCACAAACAACGCAACACACGCAACACACATACAACACCGCTCTCACCCCCCGTCACACCCAGACAACACCCAGAACATGTACAGCGCCTACACAAACACTTGGTAACTACAGACAACAACATCTCTCTATATATATATATATATATATATATATATATATATATATATATATATATATATATATATATATATATATATATATAACAAAAATCATACATGAACTACACAATACGTAAATTCTAGAATACCCGATGCGTAGAATCGGGCCACCTTCTAGTCTTATATAAAAGTTTAAAATAAGCAATAAATTTTGTTCAACTTCACAATTGTGTCCCACTTGTTGTTGATTCTTCACTACAACATTAAAAATTGTGTGTGTGTGGGAGAGATATACAGAGGGGCATTGTGTGGCGGTATATTATACAGTGGGGCAGTGTGTGTGAGGGGATAATATACACAGGGACAATGTGGGAGAGATATTATGGAGAAGGGCGGTGTAGAGGGTGTATAAATGAAAGAAAAACCCACAATGGCCACAGAAGTAAGTTGAATCTGACAAAAGTAGTAATAAATAAAAAATCTATGAAAATGAACAAATGACAAAAGTCAGACATTGCTTTTCTGCTTCCACAAACTAAAAAAAAAAATAAATAAAAAAAAATATAAGCCTGGACAGAAATGGTACCCTTAACTTACTATTTTGTTGCACAACCTTTTGAGGCAATCACTGTAATCAAATGATTTCTGTAAATGTAAATGAGACTTCTGCACCTCTCAACAGGTATATATATATATATATATATATATATATATATATATACACGCATCTTTTAAGGCTATGTGCGCACGTGTGCGCTCTGCACTGCACCTAAAAGGTGCGCTTCAGAGCGCAGCTGAAAAGCTCCGTTCTGAAGCGCATGGTGCCGGCAGAGAACGTGCACTCTGCCTGCAGCTCCTGCCATAGACAGAGCAGGAGCTGCCGGCAAAGCGCACGGAAGAAGTGACATTTCACTTCTTAGAACGCAGCGATTTGGGCAGCAGCCGAATCGCTGCGTTCTAATATGCCACGTGCGCACGGCCCCTGCACAATCTCCACAGATTGTGCAGGGGACACAGGATGCATGCAGTTATGCTGCGCTACAAAGCGCAGCATAACTGCATGAATTACGCACACGTGCGCACATAGCCTTACGGCGGTCTATCACACTCTCTAGCCAAACTAATTTCACCTACTCCCTCCACAACTTATCAGAAAATAACCCCACGTCAAACTCCATGGCACCCAAATGCATCTCAAGGCTGTGGGCAACTGGTCCAGGAAGCCATTATCTATCCCCCATTTCCTTGAGATGGCTGGATTGTCATTGTAAATAAGCACTTGTACCTTGTCCCTCCCCCCCATCTCATTGTAGATTGTAAGCGCTCACGAGCAGGGTTGTCTTTTTTCCCTTTAAATATTGTATCTTCTATAACTTACTTGTTTGTATATGATCCTCCTGAACTGTAAAGCGCTGCGGAATATGTTGGCGCTATAGAAATAAAGATTATTATTATTATTATTATTATTAATATTGGCCCTCTCCTCAAGAGCAAACTGCTCCAGTTGTTTCGTGTTTGAAGGTTGCCTTTTCCAGATGGCATGTTTCAGCTCCTTTCATGCTCAATGGGATTTAAGTCAGGGCTCATAGAAGGCCACTTAAGAATAGTCCAATGTTTTCTTCCTTGCTAGTCTTGATGTTTTTAGCTGTGTGTTTTGGGTCTTTATTCTGTTGCAAGACCCATGACCTGCGACTGAGACCAAGCTTTTTGACACTGGGCAACACAATTCCCTCTAGAATCCCTTGCTAGTCTTGAGATTTCATTGGACCCTGCACGGATTCAAGACACCCTGTGCCAGATGCAGCAAAGCAGTCCCAGATCATTACAGAGTCTCCTCTATTTTTCACAGTAGGGAAAGTGGTCTTTTCTTAATAAGCTTCATTTTTCCATCTGTGAACATAAAGCTGATGTGAATTGCCAAAAAGTTCTATTTTTGTCTCATCTGTCCATAGGACATTCTCCCAGAAGCTCTGTAGCTTGTCAACATGTAGTTTGGCAAATTTTAGTCTGACTTTTTCATTTTGTTTTTTTTTTTCAACAATAGTGTTTTCCTTGGTCGTCTTGTTGAGGAGAGCCATAAGATTAAATACTTAATTAACCTCTTGACAAGGGATTGTGGGAAATGTCGATTTGCCTTACATAATTCAGGTTTCAGATCATATACATGACACAGATATAAAGATGGCCGCTATTTCCTGTTATCCACACCTTGCTTGGAATGCAAGGAATGTCCAGATGAAAGAAGACCTCCATATAAGGGAAGACCTCTGGTCAAGCTGGAAATCACAGACCAAACCATCAGCATGGATGCACCAGATGACGTCCCTCCCATCGTCATGGTTTCATCCACTGGAGTCAGACCTGCCCATCAACAGCAACACGGATCTCCCCATTCGCTAGCCCATGAACTGTCCCACTAAATGTGCATATCTGAAATTGTGTACCCCCCTAGCCTATATCAAGAGGACGCATGCTCTTCTCTGTCTGTTTGGTGCCCTTTTTCTACTGTGACCAAGAAGAGATTACACATCCGACTGTGTCTGGTGTGGATTCTTTTATGCATGCACTTGGTATATACCAATTCGGCCAGGCAGTAGGCAACTAGTGATCTCTGGTTAAGAGTTCACCTTAACATTATTGGTGCCCAACGTGCGGCCAATAGACGGAGACACCTGAAATCCTGATGAACCGGCAACTGGAATGGCATGACGTGCTGGACACCCCAGGAAACTGATCACTTCCTAACGAGAGTATGGTAAGTCTGCTGATTTTTCATAATCTGTAGTCTTTCCGTGGTCTCGGTGGGGTGTGTGGCACTGATTGCCTGACTGTGTCCGGTTTGTTGGGGTATCTGTTGACGGGCAGACGGGTCTCACGGCTATTGGCCATATTAATCTCGGAAGAACCGTCACATATTCAGTTGCCTGCTGCCTGTTGTGTATTTGTGAAGAGAGCATGTGGGTTTGTGAGTGGTGTCTGTAAAACGTGTAAAGTATATGGTTTGTGGTTGCCTGTGATACGGTTTGTGGTTTTTGTAGTGCCAAGCTCAGATTGAGTGCAGAGCAAGATGTAAGGGCCAAGCTCAGATTGAGTGCAGAGCTTTTTGTAGTGCCAAGCTCACTGAGTGCAGAGCCAGATGTAAGTGCCAAGCTCAGATTGAGTGCAGAGCTTTTTGTAGTGCCAAGCTCACTGAGTGCAGAGCCAGATGTAAGTGCCAAGATCAGCTAGACTTAAGTGCAGAGCCATATGTAAGGGCCCAGCTTTAGCTAGACTGAGTGCAGAGCCTTACGTTATACATAAATCTAACCTTTTTAAAGTGTTTTCCTGGAGTGAATCGGCCGGTATAGACACCTTGTAGTCAGGGGTGATACTAGGTGGTTTTTTTATTAGGCTAGTTGTAAGTCCTCCAAGAGAGGCGAATCAGCCGGTATAGACACCTTGTAGTCAGTGGTGATACTAGGTATTTTTTGTATATTACGGAATGCAGAAATCAGACAGGGACCACGTGGCAGTATAAGGAAGGATTTGGAAGTGTGTGCTGCAAACTGCAGGTTTTCTTTAGTGTTTCAGTTATTTGTCATCTCCCCCGTCTTTTTGTTTGTCTGTTTTTATCTGGTATGCATAGAGAAAGATTGCTTGTTTGGTGTTGTTTATCTTGAGAGAAAGATGGAAAAATTGATGAAGCGGTGTCTAGTTGTGCCGGAAAGATCCGGATGAGAGTGGACTTTGTTGGGATGTGGGGACTCTAGGCCGCAATCCTGTGATAAACCATGTGCTAGTCATGGAGGCAGACATTTTAGGTAAGATTTTAAAATGGTGGACGAAGCACATGGCTACAGCATGATTGAGACAAAGAAAACAAAGTGAGTCAGGGGATGTGTGAAGAAGACCATGTGCTCTGTAAATGTTTGAGCAATGGATTGGATGGAGTACTATATATTTAGACCGAAAAATAAGTGTTTTTATCTATAATTAGACTTAGATCTAGGACATATGTGTGTGTGTATAAATATATATACAGGGGCGTAACGACCGCGGTCGCAGAGGTCGCCACTGCGACCGGGCCCGCAGGGTTATAGGGGCCCGGCAGCCGCTCTGCAGAGCCGGCTGCCGGGCCCCTATGTGTAGTGCCGCTGTGTAGTGGCCGGCCTGTGAGAGGGGCTCTCTGACCTGCGGCAGAGCAGAAGTGCTCCTGCACAGCACACGGAATCCATCCTTCTAGGACCTGCGATGATGTCACGCCCATGTGACTGTGTGGGAGGAGACACAGGATGCCGGCAGAAAGCAGAAGATACTGATTCCTGAACGAGATTTGGACACATGACTGGTAATGGAAAAAGATAGGACATGAGGGAGGGGGCGGTGCAGGGTGAGTGGCATATGAGGGCTGCAGACTTTGACAGACGGATGTGAAGGGGTGCAGAGTGTTTGAGAGGGGTAAGTTGGGGTACAGGCAGGGTGAGATATGTGGGGCAGGGTGTGAGACATATGAGGGTGTAGTGTGTGTGATATGAGGGTGCAGGCTGGGTGTGTGACATATGGGGGCAGGGGTGTAACTACCGCGGTCGTAGGGGTTGGAAGGAGATACATAGAGGCCCTGGGGGGGGCTGGCTGCATGACACATGGAGGCCCTGGGGGGGGGCTGGCTGCATGACACATGGAGGCCCTGGGGGGGGCTGGCTGCATGACACATGGAGGCCCTGGGGGGGGCTGGCTGCATGACACATGGAGGCCCTGGAGGGGGCTGGCTGCATGACACATGGAGGCCCTGGAGGGGGCTGGCTGCATGACACATGGAGGCCCTGGGGGGGGGCTGGCTGCATGACACATGGAGGCCCTGGGGGGGCTGGCTGCATGACACATGGAGGCCCTGGGGGGGGGTTGGCTGCATGACACATGGAGGCCCTGGGGGGGGCTGGCTGCATGACACATGGAGGCCCTGGGGGGGGGCTGGCTGCATGACACATGGAGGCCCTGGGGGGGGCTGGCTGCATGACACATGGAGGCCCTGGGGGGGGCTGGCTGCATGACACATAGAGGCCCTGGTGGGGCTGGCTGCATGACACATGGAGGCCCTGGGGGGGGCTGGCTGCATGACACATGGAGGCCCTGGGGGGGCTGGCTGCATGACACATGGAGGCCCTGGGGGGGGCTGGCTGCATGACACATGGAGGCCCTGGGGGGGGCTGGCTGCACGACACATGGAGGCCCTGGAGGGGGCTGGCTGCATGACACATGGAGGCCCTGGGGGGGGGCTGGCTGCATGACACATGGAGGCCCTGGGGGGGCTGGCTGCATGACACATGGAGGCCCTGGGGGGGGGCTGGCTGCATGACACATGGAGGCCCTGGGGGGGGCTGGCTGCATGACACATGGAGGCCCTGGGGGGGGCTGGCTGCATGACACATGGAGGCCCTGGGGGGGCTGGCTGCATGACACATAGAGGCCCTGGTGGGGCTGGCTGCATGACACATAGAGGCCCTTGGGGAGCTGGCTGCATGACACCTGGGGGCTGGCTGCATGACACATGGAGGCCCTGTTGGGACTGGCTGCATGACACAGAGGCCCAGGGGGGGCTGGCTGCATGACACATGGAAACCCTGGTGGGGCTGGCTGCATAACACATAGAGGCCCTGGGGGGACTGGCTGCATGACACCTGGGGGGCTGGCTTCATGACACATGGAGGACCAGGGGGGGCTGGCTGCATGACACATTGAGGCCCTGGGGGGGCTGGCTGCATGACACATGGAGGCCCTGGGGAGGGCTGGCTGCATGACACATGGAGGCCCTGGGGGGGGCTGGCTGCATGACACATTGAGGCACTGAGGGGGCTGGCTGCATGACACCTGCGGGGGCTGGCTGCATGACACATTGAGGCCCTGGGGGGGCTGGCTGCATGACACATTGAGGCACTGAGGGGGCTGGCTGCATGACACCTGCGGGGGCTGGCTTCATGACATATGGAGGCCCAGGGGGGGGCTGGCTGCATGACACATTGAGGCCCTGGGGGGGCTGGCTGCATGACACATTGAGGCACTGAGGGGGCTGGCTGCATGACACCTGCGGGGGCTGGCTGCATGACACATGGAGGCCCTGGTGGGGTTGGCTGCATGACACCTGGGGTGGCTGGCTGCATGACACATGGAAACCCTGGTGGGGCTAGCTGCATGACACATAGAGGCCCTAGGGGGGCTGGTTGCATGACACCTGGGGGGGCTGGCTGCATGACACATGGAGGCCCTTGGGGGGCTGGCTTCATGACACCCGGGGGGGCTGGCTGCATGACACATTGAGGCCCTGGGGGGGCGGCTGCATGATACATGGAGGTCTATGGGACTGCATAATAAACATAAAGGACACCTTATACATGGACTAGGGGTGCATTATACATGGAGATCTATGAAGCTGCATTATACAAAATGAAGGACACCTTATACATGGAATATAGGGGTGCATTATACATGGAGGTGTATGGGGGCTGCATAATCCAATATGAAGATTTATGGGGCTGCATTATAATACATATAGGACTATGAGGGCTACATTATAATATATGGAGGACTATGGAGCCTACCTTATACATGGACTATGGGGGTGCATTATAAAACATGGAGAACTGTGGTGCAGTATAAAATATGGAGGACTATGGGGTGAATTATAATACATCAAGAACTATCGGAAATGCATTGTAATACATGGAGAACTATGGGGGTGCATTCTAATATATGAAGGGTTATGTGGGACCCTTTATACTATATGGAAGGCTATGTGGGGGCTATTATAGTATTTGGAGAACTATATACAAGGGAGGACAAAGATACAAGCAGGGGATGGTAATCTTTTGTGGTGACTGGGAAAAAGGCTTTTTCCCTCAGCACCCAGCTTCCCCATGCTCTGCTGTACATCTTTTTTAGCACCCAGCTTTCCCATGCTCAGATATGGGAAAGCTGGGTGCTGAAGGTAAGATGTATGGCAGAGCATGGGGAAGCTGGGTGCAGAGGACAAGATGGACAAGACAAGACAAGATGGATATCAGAACATAGCAAAGCTGGGTGCTGATAGAGGAATTTCAGATCATGGGAAACCTGGGTGCTGTGAGTAAAAGCCAAGTGTCAGCGTCATTATCCTGTACCCCGAGTGTCAGTGTCATTATCCCATACCCTAAGTGTCGGGGTACATCGAGGGGGGGGCCCCGGTCCAAATTTCGCATCAGGGCCCATCAAACTCTAGTTACGCCACTGTATATATATGTATAAGTACAGACTATAGAAAAGAGGGGAGAAAGAGTTTGAGCAGATGTGAGGTCAGTTTTCCCTTTTCTCTGCCACATGTTCCTACAGATTTTAAAATGGTGGATGAAGCACATGGCTGAGGCATGACTGAGACAAAGAAGACAGAGTGAGCCATTTTCTATAGGCCTCAGTGGAGCTGACAAAACTGCAGCCACTGAATAACATGAAGTGTTAGTAAATGTTTATAGCACTAAAAGATGGAAGATTGAATGATTGGGTAGTTGTGGAAGACACTTAATATAGATCCAGAGTGCAGGTTGGATTGAGTCAGGACAGTCACAAGGAGCAATATCTTATTAAATTAATAAGCAATAAAAGAATAAGAGAAAAACCTTAAAATAAACGTACCTTTGCGGCAGATGTCATGATAAATAATACATATTCCAATTACGAATGTGGCGAATAATCCTGAGAGTTGAGTGTTTTAAAAAAAAATAAATAAATAAATAAAATAGATAAATACATCCATGGGATATCCATGTCTTGCAGAAAGGAAAATAAATAAATAAATAATAAAAAAAATCCAACAGAAGGAGAGAGATATTCCTCGTGTCCAGGGAAAATGAACAGTGTGCTTTTGGCTTTTGGGGGAAGTAGCAACTTTTAGAAAAAGAAAAAAAAAAAACCTGTAGGGCAGGCTTTTCATCTCACCTTCGATCTATTGTGAGAGCAGCCCAAGAGAAAAAAAAAAGTGCTTCCTGCATTTAATTCATTGCAAATTATACTGGAAAAAGGTCATTGGCAATAGTTTTATTTTACTAATTTTATCCCAAAGAAATAAAAGTTAACTGTGGACATGTTTAGATTCATTGATAGCTTTTCAAGCATAGAGGTCTGCTAGATAATTTTTCTATGGCAAATCAACATTTTGTTTTCCCACATGGCCAGTTTATTTGTTCTAGATTCTTTTATCCCTTCAAGTTATAGGACAGTATCACAGAGATGCTGATAATCTCCTCAATGATTCAAAAATGAACGCCCACACGTCCAATATCCAGAGGTTGTGCTACATTATTATAGTTATTAATAATAATAATAATCATAATAATAATCATTTATTAATAATTACAATAATTTGATTTAAGGAATGTGGATTATTTATGGAATTCTGTGTTTTATATTTAATGTATTGAATCATCTGCTTTCTTTTTATAGAAAGAATGATTGCAGTGCAGATTTCTGTGGTCCAAGCAAAGGTTATAAAAGCCATTGAAAGGGTTTTCCATTATTAAGTTACAGAAAAAAAACAATATTTCTGGTGTTCCCAATTAGGTACAATCTATACAATGTGACTTTCATGCCTAAATGTAGAGCTCCGGGGCCACACACTTTTTGAATCTAATTATGTTTTGGATAATAGATTCATAAAGGGGGGAAGATGATGTGGAAAATCACACATATTTTTAATTTGTTCATCGATTGAGTTTTTCTATTAAGTGTTCTTTATATTTTTATCTGTAAGGAGGATACAGCAGACACACATATATCTCATGATTGCTCTGATGTAACAAGAATTGTCAGGTTTTGAATATGTCTCAGATGAGGCCATTGCTAATGCAGATTTTGAGTTTTTCCGTAGATGGATCCAGATACCAAGATGCTGGTTGATTCTGCACTGGATATGCTGAGGTTACACAACATGAGGTAATAAAAATCAAACCACTCCTCTCTCATAGGAATAGGAGAATGAGATGAAGATTTGCGATCACTGTGGTTTGTAAAGCGGAAAGGGGTAAGATAGTCAAAATGTGGATATAGGCAGCAGCCGGAGGAGATGCTCGCACAGGTGCACAACAAAGAAGCAGTGAATGGGCCTAGAGTTGAGAGTCCTTATACAAAGCAGACCAGTACCTCGGTGGCTCCTGTCACGTCGTCCGTGACATTGGTCACTCCTTGTGTTCTTAAATCCTTACAGGAACAAGCGCTTCAGCAAGGAACGGAGTGTGAGGCGCAGGGAGCCAGTGACTGAGGAAGGTCTGTGGATAAAGGGCGGTAAGCTTTCTCTGCCGTGAGCGTTCTACTCAATAATGGCCCAGGTAACCCATGTGACAAAGGTGTTGGGATGGACAAGATATGGGCGGCACCACTGCTCAGTACCCAGGAGGCCAGACACCTCCAGTCTAGTAAGACGTGTGCCTATTATGGTAGAAAAAAAACTGTAAAGACCTCGTAGAAACACCCCCCTCATCCGCTCTACTGCTCCGGTGATTGCAGATTAGTCATATACATCTACCATGAGTAGGTTTATATGAGTTTTGTGCGTGTTGTGTGAGTTTCTTTTCAGGCCTGCTCTGAAACATATCCAGTGTGGAAAACATTACTGCTGAAATACTCATGGTGCTGGTGGTATGTAAAGATGGAGTTCCTAAAAAGTGGTAAAAAGTACATATTCTATAGCAGAGGTCATTATAGAGATCTTACAGTACCTGGGGATGCCCCTGATGAACCCGTCTGACATTGTGAAGAGGGGAGAAATGCGTTGCGCTTCTTTCATGCCAAATGTCTGACAAATGTGCGTTTATTTTATTAGCCTGAGTGTGAATTGGACAGTGGAGGGCCTGTGATCAGACAAGATCTCCTCATGACTTTACCTGGCCTTATTATTGTATTTATACAGTGGGTACATGTTATACATGTGAGATATTTAATTTATTTTAGGGTTTGGTCCTTCAATTTTGCTGTATCATATTGATTTAAGCTACCAAACAGCTATGTAAATACAGAGTGTGAATATTTCATCTTTGGGAATGAATTGGATATATATACTTGCATATTGACGCCTCTTTATCCCTGTATCTCACGGTTTCTATATTTCCTCACTGACATTAGCAGCACGTATTAACTTAGCAGTGTAGGGATAGGGAGGGCGAGCCGTCGGTGAGCGGGGGCGCCAATTCGCCTTACAGGGTGCCGACCTCCGCTGCGAGGTAGGGAGAGTTTAGGGCTATTGCCCCAATCCCTGCCCCCTCCTTTATTGGAATATCTAATTGTGTCTATACTCACATGGGTGTATGTTTGGAATTTTAATGATTATAACATAAACATGTAACGATCCACAAGATAATGGTGATCGCTGCAAATCATGTAACAAATTTTCCTTTTTCTTAATAATTAGATCTTTATATAAGATATTTTTGGTTTAGCACCTACAATGTGATTATATTTCTTAGATACTTTAGATACAGTGTGATATCCTGACCAGTGATGTACGAACCGTATACAACTGCATATATAGTGTGTTAAATATGTGTATCCTCCAATTCCAGATCCTAAATCAGTGTCAGGAGCACGTGGTCTCAAGCCAGGAGACTGGGTGATCCTAAAAAGACAAGTCAGAATGAGCCATGAGTCAGAATCAGATGGGCCGATCCAGCTTTTCCCAACCACAGCGACTTCCATGAAGCTTGAGGGAAAACCCATCTGGAGACAGCAGCCGCTGTAAAGAGTCCATTGTACCAGCAGAATGGGGGTCACAACACACATAGTGCTGGATTATCTCACATAGAACCTTATGGAGAATTTCTAGATTGGGGATGATACATGGGAAATAACCATAAGGGAACAATGGGTACAGGAACATTACGCAAATAAGGGCTCATGGTGGGAAAAACATTATCTGACCTGAACCAATCAATTATTTTAAGGGTTTAAGTGACTTAAGGATAACATACACTTATAGGTAACTGGTATTGTTTTATTTGTTGGTATTTGAAGCCGTAAAAGTGCTACTCTGTGTTACTGAAGGTAATCGGATCCATGTGTAAGGGAAATCTTGTTAAAGGCCTCCTGGTGGTAGATTATAGACCCGAGACAAGAAGAGATCCATTAGTGTTGTGATACATCCAGGTGTATTCGGGTAGAAAAGTCTCGAAGACGCGGACAGCACTCAGATGTTGACTGAGAATCAGTCTTTCAGAAACAGTAACGCTAAAAGCTGCAGCATAACGGTAAGAAGCTTATTCTTACAATTGCCTTACTCTTTCTAATCGATTAATCTCGAAATCTGAGTGAGCTCGTCAGCATTAAATAGTCTGTTCTAGTTACCTGTGCCTCTGTGAACTGTGTGTGCGGGATGTGATCAACTCTCTGATCAGCAGTCTGTATCAGTGGGGGCAAAGGCTTAGTATTGCTTGTATAGCGGATAGCAAAACGAAAAAAGGTTGCAGTTAAAGCATTAGAGCTGATGTGTTAGAGGACCACGGTAGGGTCAGAAGGTTAATAAAGTATTTAGGGGGGACTGTTGAGGAGAGCCATAAGATTAAATACTTAATTAACCTCTTGACAAGGGATTGTGGGAAATGTCGATTTGCCTTACATAATTCAGGTTTCAGATCATATACATGACACAGATATAAAGATGGCCGCTATTTCCTGTTATCCACACCTTGCTTGGAATGCAAGGAATGTCCAGATGAAAGAAGACCTCCATATAAGGGAAGACCTCTGGTCAAGCTGGAAATCACAGACCAAACCATCAGCATGGATGCACCAGATGACGTCCCTCCCATCGTCATGGTTTCATCCACTGGAGTCAGACCTGCCCATCAACAGCAACACGGATCTCCCCATTCGCTAGCCCATGAACTGTCCCACTAAATGTGCATATCTGAAATTGTGTACGCCCCTAGCCTATATCAAGAGGACGCATGCTCTTCTCTGTCTGTTTGGTGCCATTTTTCTACTGTGACCAAGAAGAGATTACACATCCGACTGTGTCTGGTGTGGATTCTTTTATGCATGCACTTGGTATATACCAATTCGGCCAGGCAGTAGGCAACTAGTGATCTCTGGTTAAGAGTTCACCTTAACAGTCTACCATGAAGTATACTTTGGCTCAAAGAACGACGGATGGTGCAATCTGACACTGATGTTCCTAGAGCTTGAAGTTCACATTTAACCTCTTTAGAAATTTTTCTGAGCTCTTTTGTTACCATTTGTATTATCCGTCTCTTTGATTTCTCATAAATTTTCCTCCTGCAGCCACGTCCAGGGAGGTTGGCTACAGTCCCATGGATCTTAAATGTCTAAATAATATGTGCAACTGTAGTCACAGGAACATCAAGCTTCTTGGGGATGGTTTTATAACCTTTACCTTTAACATGCCTGTCTATAATTTTCTTTCTAATCTCCTGAAACAACTGTTTTCTTCACTTCCTCTAGTCCATGTTGAGTGTGGTATGCACCATGTCACCAAACAGCACAGTGAGTATCTGTAGCCCTATATACAGGTCCACTGACTGATTTCAAGACTGTAGACACCTGTGACGCTAATTAGTGGACATACCTTGATTTATCATGTCCCCTTTGTCACATTATTTTCAAGGGTACCATCATTTCTGTACAGGCCTGTTTTCATGAGTTTTATTTTTAAAAAAAATTCCGAGGAAGCATGGTTGAAAAGCAATGTCTGACTTTCATTTGTTCACTTTCATAGTTTATTTTTATTTATTATTACTTTCGTCAGATTCAAGTTATTTCTGTGACCATTGTGGGTTTTTCTTTCATTAAACGAGTGGTACCAACAATTTTGACCATGTGTATGTATACAGCTCTGGCAAAAATTTTAAGAGACCACAGCAAAATTGTCAGTTTTTCTAATTTTTCTCTTTATAGGTATATTTTTGAGTAAAATATAAATTGTTTTTTTTATTCTATAAACTACTGACATGTTTTTGAATTTGAAAACAAAAAATTAATAAAGATTAAACTTTGCAAAGCACGTATTAATCAAGCCACATACAAGGTTATCCTGGAAAAACCTCATCAAAACCCTGTCATAGCCAGCCCAATCCCCAGACCTGAACCCCATTGAAAACCTCTGGAATGTAATCAAGAGGAAGATGGCTAGTCATAAGCCATCAATCACAGAAGAACTGCTTACATTTTTGCACCAGGAGTGGCATAAGGTCACCCAAAAGCAGTGTGAAAGACTGTTGGAAACCATGCCAAGACGCATGAAATATGTGATTAAAAATCATCGTTATTCCACAAAATATTGATTTCTGAACTCTTCCAGAGTTAAAACATTAGTATTGTTGTTTCTAAATGATTATGAACTTGTTTTCTTTGCATTATTTGAGGTCTGAAAGCAATGCATTTTTTTGTTATTTTGACCATTTCTCATTTTCAGAAAATAAATACAAAATGTATTGCTTGGAAATTCGGAGACGTTGTCAGTAGTTTATAGAATAAGGCTACTTTCACACATCCGGCTTGAGCTCTGCGGCTCAATCCGGCTGTGCAAGCTATGCAACGGATGCGGTGAAAACACCGCATCCTTTGCATACGTTTTTCCTTTGCGGCCAGTCCGGTTTTTGCCGCTTGCGGCATGCTACTGAGCATGCGCAGTGGCAAAAACCGCATGCGGCGGCCAGATGCGGTTATTGCCGCATCGTGCCGCATCCGGCCGCCATAGGCATGCATTGAAAAATGCGCCGCATCGGCCGAATGCGGCGCGATGCGGGTTTTTTTGCCGCACGGAAAAACGTGCCAGGCAACGTTCCATCCGGCCGCCGCATCGGCTAAATCTGCCGCATGCGGCAAAAACCGGACGGAACGCAAGGCCATGCGGCACAATGCGGCACTAATTAAAGTCTATGCAGGAAAATCGCAACCGGCAGCAAAAAAAAACGGTTGCGATTTTCCTGCAAAGTGCCGGATTGTGCCGCATAGCAAAAACCGGAGGTGTGAAAGCAGCCTAAAAGATCAATTTACATTTTACTCAAATATATTACTATAACGAGAAAGATCAGAAAAACTGAAAATTTTGCTGTGGCCTCTTAATTTTTGCCAGAGCTGAAAACAATAGGTGCATGTGAGATATTATGCTGTATATCACAGTGACACAATGAAGTCCTACAGTATATATATATATATATATATATATATATATATATATATATATATATATATATATATATATATATATATATATATATATATATATATATTTTATATATATATTTTATATATATATTTTATATGGTTTTCCAAGCGTCCAAGAGTGGTGGCAAACTTGTGGAAGGTTTAAGGGTTGGAGGCGGAGTCTCAAGAGGGACCGAAAATTTTGCCAGTATGGAGCCCTGAAATTTTAATAGCGGCCCTGATCATCAGTCATTGCTCTTTTACTGGCCTGTTTACCTTGGCCAGTGATAGCCGATGGGAATTAACAGGTAAAGAGAATTTGTCACCAG
Source organism: Anomaloglossus baeobatrachus (assembly GCF_048569485.1). NCBI lineage: Eukaryota > Metazoa > Chordata > Amphibia > Anura > Aromobatidae > Anomaloglossus > Anomaloglossus baeobatrachus. Next base: position 342,126,530 of record NC_134355.1, on the reverse strand, counting down.
GTTTTTGCTACGTAATGTGACAGAAGCATGATGTAGGGGCAGAGAGCCTAATTACAGCGATGTTTCACTTACTAGGCTGTGTGTTACTGTTTTAATAAAGTCAGTGTTTTATCCGAAGATTATCACTACTCTGCCAGGTGCCTTGTGGTCAACTGCTCTGTGTAATCCCACCTCCAACACGGATTATCAGCTTTCTATCAATACACAGTGTACACATAAAGCTGTCAATCAGTGGGTGGGCAGGGATATAGAGGGCTCAGCATTCTAAAGACTGCTCGATCTGCAACAGAGAAAAAAGCAATTTTTATCACAAATTCTATAGCCAGTAAAAGTGGTACAATATTATAATGAGGGTCTATGCCCCTATATCACAGTGCTCTCAGTTTAGAAAGCACAAAAATGGTAACAGATTCCCTTTAGAGCACTTTATTTTTCTCCCAGATAGCATCATATAATTGTCAGCACATTTCCCTTTTATCCCAGATGTTGATACCAATATTTATATATTTTTTATGTTGGTTTAACCCCTTAACGACCGCCGATACGCCTTTTAACGGCGGTAATTAAGGGTACTTCTTCCGATCCGCCGCTTTTTAACGGCGGTTGGAAAAAAGGGTCTAGCGCCCCCCAGAGTCAGAAAATTTCCGGGGTCTCAGCTGCCGGGGGTAGCTGAGACCCTGGAGATCATGATTCTGGCCGGTTTTTCCGGTCCCCGCTCACCTGATGACCGGTATACACCGTATACCGGTCATCAGGTTACAGTAAATGACCGCGCCGGTAAAAAATCATTTATCTCCCATCTGGCATGATCAAACATGCCAGATGGGAGATAAATCTTTTTCCCGGTTCCCTCCGGTCCCCTCGGTATCCCCAAAGTGCCCCCCCGACCCCCAACCCCCTCCCGAAAATCCAAGATGGCCGCGCGCACCGGCGAGCACAGCAGCGCGCCGGCCGCATTTCCCCCTTTCCTATGGTTTCTGTCGCATGTGCCATAACACATGCGACAGAAACCTGCTCCCCAGGCCCTGCCGGGTCCCCCCCTATCCCCCCCGGTGTTCCCCGGTGTCATACGTACCTGTCGGAGCGCTGATCCCCCGCGGCCCCCTCCTCCAGCTCCTTCACAGCAGACGCCGGTCACATGTGCAGAGCGCGGCTGTCAGCTTCCTGTGTTCAGGACGCTGGCTGCTGCTGCTGCTCGGCACAGAGTCTGCAGCTGTCACCCAGGGAGGGTGGGTGCAGATTCATTGCACCCACTCTCCTCAAATGGAGGGTCCTCACACCTAGAAAATGGGGGATACGTTCCCTGAACGTGTCCCCCATATTCTAGAAGGTCCAGAGTCGACGTGGGACGTCCAAATGGATTACAGCGGATTTTTTTTTCTTTTCTTTTCAATAAATTGGTCAATCAGGGAATGTTTTGGGGAGTGTTTTTTCAAATAAATTTTTTTTTGTTGTCAATTTTTTTTTTTATTACTGTCAATTAGTTATGTCGGGTATCTGATAGACGCCGTGACATAACTAATTGCTGGGCTTGATGCCAGGTGACATTACACACCTGGTATCAACCCCATTTATTACCCCGTTAGCCAACGCACCAGGGCGCGGGATGAGCTGGGGCGAAGCGCCAGAATTGGCGCATCTAATGGATGCGCCACTTCTGGGGCGGCTGCGGCCTGCTATTTTTAGGCTGGGAAGAGTCCAATAACCATGGCTCTTCCCATCCTGAGAATACCAGACCCCAGCTGTCAGCTTCATCTTGGCTGGTGATCTAATTTGGGGGACCCCACGTTTGTTTTTTTTTTTTTAATTATTTATTTATAAATAATTAAAAAAAAAAAACAGCTTGGGGAGCCCTCCAAATTGATCACCAGCCAAGGTGAAGCTGTCAGCTGTGGTTTGCAGGCTACAGCTGTCTGCTTTACCCTAGCTGGCTATCAAATATAGGGGGGACCCCACGTCATTTATTTTAATTATTTTTTTTTCTTTTTGGGCTAAATACAAGGCTAGGCACCCTTTAGTGCCACATGAAAGGCACTAAAGGGCGCCAGCTTAGAATATGCAGGGGGGTGGGACGTTATACATGTTTGACATCTATCCATTCATCCATTGTAGCATTTTACGCTGTGTGCCCACAATCAGGGTTTGCAGCGTTTTAGACGCAGAGTGTTTTCCCTGCGTCCATAACGCTGCATTGTGCAGTAGAAGCACAGTGGAAGGATTTTTAGAAATCCCGTGCCCACTGTGCTTCTTTTCTCCGCAGCATAAACTGACCGGTGGCGCAGCTTCCCGAGCCTCAGCATGTCAATTTATGCTGCGGAAATGAGTGTTCTCTGCAGGTAGCATAGAGCTCCACAGCAGCCTGAACCCAAATCGTGGGCATGGGCAGCTGCGTTCTCCCGTGGACAACACTCACGTCTCTGCAGGAAGGCTGACACTGTGTACTAGACGCTGTGTCGCTGGATCATGGCCACATAGCCTAAAAGAGAGAAATTTGTTGCTACAGCAACATTTTTGTGAAGTACCTGTGGATTCAAAATGCTTAGTATACTCCTGAATAAAATCCTTGAGGGGTCCAGTTTCCAAAATGGAGTCACTTGTGGGGGGTTTCTAATGTAAGGTACCCAAGAGGCCCTGCTAATGTGACATGGTTTCCAAAATTTAAATGGTGCTCCTTTCATTCCAAGCCCTCCCATATATCCAAACAGAGGTTTTTGGCCACATATGGGGTATCCCTGCGCTCACAAGAAATTGGATAACAACCTGTGGGGTCCACGTTTTGTTGTTGCCTCTTGAAAATGTGAGAAATGTGATGCTAAAGAAACATTTTTGTGAAAAAAATGAAAATTTTCAATATGGCAACCTAAGCTTATCAAATTCTGTGAAGTATTCGTGGATTCAAAATGCTCAATATACACCTAGATAAAAGCCTTGAGGTTTCTTGATTCCAGAATGGGGTCACTTGTGGGGGGCCTCCCCTGTTTAGGCACTTTAGGGGCTTTTCAAATGCGACATAGCGTCCACTAATTATTCCAGCCAAATGTTCAGTCAAATTGCACTCCTTCCCTTCCAAGACCTGCCGTGTGCCCAAACAGTTGATTTCCACCACATATAAGATATCACCAAACTCAGGAGAAATTGCAGAATACATTTCATGGTGATTTTTTTCCTGTTACCCTTGTGAAAAAAAAAGCTACCTGGTTGAAGTAACAATTTTGTGGTAAAATTTTATTTTTTTATTTTCATGGCTCAACGATATAAACTTCTGGGAAGCACCTGGGGGTTCAGGGTACTCACCAAACATCTAGATAAATTCCTTGAGAGGCCTAGTTTCCAATATGGGGTCAATTGTGGTGGTTTTTTGCTGTTTACGTACATTAGGGGTCCTCCAAATGCAACATGGTGCCCGCAATCTTTTTCAGCCAAATTTCCTTTCCAAAATTCAAATATTGCTCCTTTCGTTCCAAGCCCTCCCATTTGTCCAAACAAAGGTTTCAGACCACATGTGAGGTATCACCGCGCTCATAAAAAAGTGGGTAACAAACATTTGGGTCAAATTTTTGGAATTACCTCTTGAAAAAGTGAGAGAATTGATGCTAAAGCAACATTTTTGAGAAAAAAAATTACAATTTTCAATATGACAAAGTAACGTTATCAAAATCTGTGAAGTGCCTGTGGGTCCAAAATGCTCAGTATACCCCTCGATAGAAGCCTTAAGGGGTCTAGTTTCCAAAATGGGGTCACTTGAGGGGGGTTCCTGCTGTTTAGGTACCTTAGGGGATCTGTAAAAGCAACATGGTGCCCGCAATCTGTTTCAGCCAACTTTGCTTTCCAAAATTCAAATATTGCTCCTTTCATTCCAAGCCCTCCCATTTACCCAAACAAAGGTTTCTGACCACATGTGGGGTATCGGCGAGCTCATAAGAAAGTGGGTAACAAAGTGTGAGGTCCAATTTTTGGTGTTACCTCTTGAAAAAGTAAGAAAATTAGTGCTAAAGTAACATTTTTAGGTAAAATGTTAATTTTTATTTTTTTTCATTCCATATTACTTTAGTTCCTGTGAAGCACCTGAAGGGTTAATAAACTTCTTGAATGTGGTTTTGAGTACCTTGAGGGGTGCAGGTTTTAGAATGGTGTCACTTTTGGGTATTTTCTGTCACCCAGGCCTCTCAAAGTCACATCAAATGGGATGTGGTCCCTAAAAAAATGGTTTTGTAAATTTTGTTGAAAAAATGGGAAATTGCTGATGAACTTTGAACCCTTCTAACTTCCTAACCCCAAAAAATTTTGTTTCAAAAATTGCGCTGATCTAAAGTAGACAAGTGGGAAATGTTATTTATTAACTATTTTGTGTGACATAACTCTCCGGTTTATGGGCATAAAAATTAAAAGTTTGAAACTTGCAAAATTTTTAATTTTTTTGTCAAATTTCAGATTTTTTCACAAATAAAATAAAAAAAATCATCCTAAATTTACCTCTAACATGAAGCCCAATATGTCACGAAAAAACAATCTCAGAATCACCGGGATCCATTGAAGCGTTCCAGAGTTATAACCTTATAAAGTGACACTGGTCAAAATTGCAAAAAATGGCCTGGGCATTAAGTACAAATCTGGCTTCGTCCTTAAGGGGTTAAATTAACTGATCACCTGAAATATGAGTGTTTTTTGTGGCTCATTGTGTGATTGCTGGCCTGTTTAAAAGGGCAGATAATGTGAACGAAATATTTTAAAAACACCTCAGTCACCATTTATTGGACCGTTTCAAAGTATGATCCTGTGAGCAATGTCCTCCTTGGTAATTACCATAAAAATAGGCAGATCAGGCGCACTAAATAATAATATCTCTGCAACTGTATTGCATATTTAAAAAACCTGCATACTCATGGGAGCAGTAGGAATAAAATAAGAGCAAGAACTGGTCAGCTTTGACACTGTTGTAGGTCCTCTTTAAGGACTCCATAACCCTGAACCTTTGCTCCTTGTGAGAGCCTTAGCAAGTTTCTGGCTGGAGATCTTTTGGATGGGGTCAGACGACCGTATAATCTCTCGCGAGAGAATCGGCCCAATTATACTAATGACATTTGACTCAAACTCTGAGTAAAGTTTGAGCAGAATGTAATTTATTGTGATCCGATTCTCTTGCATGTGAGAATTGGAGCAAAGGTGAGAAGATGGAAAACTTAATTTCTCCATCTTCTTCATTGTCTGTGCTGATGTAAATTGGTAACACCCCATTGCAGTCCAATGTTTGGCATGCACCCAGCGACTTGGATGGGTTCGCACCATCTGATATATGCTGCTATTTTTTTTCTCATGCCGAATTGGTATCCAGCTAATGTATTAGTAGACATCTATGCTCAGTCACTCTCCATATAGTTATCATCTGTGCATGGCCAAGTAGGGAACAGAAACCGCTTTCTTTCCCACTTGTTATGAAAGTCACAGACCCTCTAGTTAAGTAAGCACTATTGTCACGATGTGTGACATAGAACTGAGAAAAAAACTCCTAAACTGGCCCTCAGGCTAGGGGCGTCTCAAACTGTTCCTTATCCCAGAAGGTAAGCCTAAAGGTGGCTAGGTCCAGACCGCCAGCGTAGCCCTAATTTCTGATCAGCCCTGGTATACCCTCTCACCTCCAGCCCAGGAGAGGGCCAAACTGAAATGGTTAATCCCACAAAAAAGACAGATCGGGAGAAACCAAAACTCAAACACACAGCAAACACTGACAAGGGTACACAAAATGTGCTAAGGAGGTAAATAAAGAACATGGAAGAAAAAATAACAAAAGTATTTACACAACATACCAGGCTTACATACAGCAGTTCACCAAAAGCTGGATCACCATGCACAATGTCCGTAATCGCATGAGCTATTATCGACGTAGAAGAGCAGGTTCCACTATCTTTTAAAAGGCAATGGCAGCCGTGATAGGCCTCCAGAAACCTGTGACCCTAGCAGTAATACATTTGGCCAGCAGGAATTAACTCCTGCTAGTCCAACAAACAGTAAACCCACAACCGGTCGATGCCCGGCTCTAACTGAGCAAATCAAAGAGCACCAGGTGGCACTCCACAGTGCAAACAGAGTCAAAAGACACCAAGACATCTGGCAAGAACAGAGCCAAACACCATGTGACAATAGTAGGTGCATGTGAGATATTTTGCTGCATATCACAATGACACAAGGAAGTCCTACAGTTGTCAACAAAGGCCAAGGGGGAGGTGCTACGGAAGGTGGGGTATACAGACACTATTTGCAAGATTGGGATCATCTTTGAATCACCTGCATCCTTATGGCCGCTTTACATGCTAGCGAGCATACCCGCCCCCATCGTTTGTGCGACACGGTCATATCGCTGCCCGTGGCGCACAAAATCGCACGGACCAGTCACACTACTTACCTTAATAGTGACGTCGCTGTGGCCGGCGTACCGCCTCCTTTCTAAGGGGGCGGTTTGTTCGAAGTCACAGCGACGTCACTAAGCGGCCGCCCAATCAAAGCGGAGGGGCGGAGATGAGCGGGACGAACATCCCGCCCACCTCCTTCATTCCTCATTGCTGGCGGGACGCAGGTAAGGTGAGGTTCCTCGTTTCTGCGGTGTCACACATAGCAATGTGTGCTGCCGCAGGAACGACGAACAACATCGTAACTGCAGTAGCAACGATAATTGAGATTAGGGGGGATGTCACCGATTAGCGATTTTGAACGTTTTTGCAACGATTCAAAATCGCTAATAGGTGTCACACGCAACGACATCGCTAACGCGGCCGGATGTGCGTTACAAAATCTGTGACCCCAACGACAACCCTTTAGCGATGTCGTAGACTGTAAAGCGGCCTTTACTTTGATATTGCAGAAAAGTTACTCTCCATGCAATGTGTTATGTGTTACTACCCTACCCAATGATGGAATAGCTTTTGTGACTATAAAACTGATAATAAAGGATTCAAAAAAGCCATGCAAAGGAAAACTATGAACTTAGAGACAAGAGGCCTCAAGGCATGGCTTTTTTGAATCCTTTATAATAAATCTATATAGCATATATAACTGAGTGTGCAGTGTATCTCTATGGTTATAATTGTGGGGTTTCCCCATTCACTAGCACCTCACCTCACAAAGTGTGCACGCCCCCTTTTTTTCATTATAAAACTGATAATAGACTCCCTTTAAGATAATATATGAACTGCCTGCATCTACCACCAGATGGAATTTACTGCTTTATTATTCCATTCAGCGTATAACAATAGGCAGCAAGACCCTCGATGTGGTGGCTGGAGCACTCACCATATTTTTTTAGGCCTCCTTCACACATCCATGTCTCCGTTAAATGTTACGACCGTTTTCACATGTACCAGAGACACGGACTAGTGTAGACAAACTAAAATCAATGGGCTTGGTCACACATCCGTATTTACACACGAACCATGTGTCCGTGTGGAGCACATTGTGCTCCACATGGTGACATATCCATTTTCTACTGGCAGCACGAGTGACACACAGGCCACACACACTGATGTGACCGTTTAACATCAGTGTGGCACGTTCCAGAGAAAACACAGGTCACATAAAAATATAGAATTTTCATAATTACCTGTCTCAGGCGCTGCTGTCTCTGGTTCTGGTGTTACTTCCGGTCCCGCTCATTATGCTCATTGCATATTTACTGCACTCACCGCAAACCTGGAAGTAACAGCAGAGCCGGGGACAGGTAAGTATACAAATTCATGTTGACAGCACATAAGAAATTGGAAAAGAGGGGCAGCTTCCAATGCCCATCGTACCCCCTTTGACAGGTGCTTGCTGAAAGACCAATTGCAGTAGATTTGGATTATTTAGTGGAATTGAAGTTCTGTGTCAGAACTGTAAAGATGCAAGCATTAAAAAATATATATTAAATAAAGTAGCATGGAATTTTGGACTTTAAAACTTGATGACAAATTGCAATGACTCACTTTAAATCTTCACGCTAGAAATTTGCAGATACGTGGAAGTTCAGTTCGGCATGTTCAGCCAAACTTTAGATAACGTTTGGTTTGGGACCCCCAATGGAAGTCACTAATTGGACAATTCGGGTCTCCGGCCATATGCAGCCAGCCATAAAAGGATCTCTTCCGGGGGAGGGTGGGTGGAGTTTTTCCATTTGTTTTGTTTGGTGCACACTACATCCGATAACGCTCGTTACCCCCAGTGTAAGCAGTTCAAACACTGCAAGTGGGGAAGCACCTAGCACAACTGAGCACAGTGATGCTTGCGGGAGTGGTTTGCATACGTAAAGCATCCAAACTCTGATTTTTTTTTTTTGTAAAGTCTGTATTTGGTACAAACGCCGAACCTCGGATTCGCTCTTCTTTATTCATGATCACTCTTAAGTGTGAGCAAAAGTCCTTCACCAATACACAAGGATTTCCTGTAGCTCAGGACTACGAAGTCATAGACACTTATGGTACCATTGTATGAGGTCATCTTGTGGCACCACATTATTGAGCTATTCTCCCTTTAAAGAGAAGATCCCATCCCTATTCAATGGGGATGTTGTACGGTGTAATAATGTAGTAATGTGCTTGAGCTTCACAAATGTTCGACCCTAACTCGGTCCAGAGAAAACATGAGCATGTTTATAATCATGGCCTTATACTTCGCTCCTAATTTTCTTCTATAGCTCACTTATGCAGTAAATAGCTGTGTTCTCCAAGCACTTACTACCAACGCTTATTAAAAGGTAATCAAATCACATTATGTCTCCGAAATGGGAAGATAGGGAGCAATTTAAAGAGTAAATAATCCAATAAATATTGAGATAAGCATTAGATACACGAAACTCTGTTAATGTATTCTTCCTGCATACATGGAGAAAAGTACATTTACACAAGACATCGAAGATCATATTGCTAAACCTGATCAACTCATATGGTTCATACTAAACAAACGTTATACCAACGTTATACCAAAATGAAGAGTCCACAAGCTATATTACAATCACAAATCTGTGAGTTTTCGGATCATACCATAAAGTAGAACTCCTAGGACATTTACAGTAGTGACAAGTGGTGCAGGTGAGGACCAAACAGCGCTGATAATGGGAGAATAAGGCGGTAAGTTAATGCAAGTGTTCCAACATAACTTAAAGGGAGTTCTGGGTGAATATTTCTAATCCCTGCCTAACTGTCCCAGCATCTCGTACCATACAAAAACAAATCTTTAGAAAACGCATTTCTAAAGATACTTTATGATATGATAATGAGAGCAGGGACTAGTCTCCCAACGAGTCCGTCCTCTTATCATGTTAGCAATGCCCAGGATCATCGGCATAGACGCATTTACCTGTGTCCATTGTCACTGCGTCAGTCACCGGATTTAGGGTTATTGCACATGATCAGAAGTCACCGCACTTCTGAGGTGTACGCATCCCGTCTTCAGAGAAGTCTAGGGCACATGACCGGAAGTGCCGGGACTTCTGGTCATGCGCACTGACCCTAAACCCAGAATCTTAGGCAGTAACAGCAAATACAGGTATGTGCATCTATGCCTATGACGCTAGGCATTGAATAGCATGTGGGCTTGCTAACATGCTAAGAGGGCGGACTAGTCTGGAGAAATAATGCCCGTGCGACTAGTCCCTGCGTTCATTAGCATATCATAAAGTATCTTTAGAAATACTTTTTCTAAAGATCTCTTTGTGTATGCTAGTATATGCTGGGACAGTTAGAAAGGGATTAGCAATATTCTCCCAGAACTGCTTGGGGTTCTGAATGCATAATGCACCTGACTGGTTCCCTTTAAACTGGAACATTTATATGGGAGTTTTAGTGTTAAAATTTGGCATTGGGGAAGTGAAGTGAGAAAAATATAGGCAAAAAATAAAACGTATGGAATAAATTAAATTGAAAATGTCATGTGCATATGTTTTTACCGCTTTGCCTATGAAGCCCCTAATAATTTGTGTTACAAGCAATTACTTTTATAAGTCACATGCCTAGTGGAAGGAAGTCCATCTGTGTGCAATCTAAGTGTCACAAAGTCTTGTTAGTATATACACACCAACTCTGAAAGGTCACAGATGCTGCAACACCTTTAAGCAAGAGGAACCACTAACCGAACAACATAAGAAGACCAATAAGATCTCCAAACAAGTCAGAGACAAAGTTGTTGAAAAGTATAAATCCGGGTAGGGTTCTAAAGAAATCTCCTAATCTCTGATGATTCCCTGTGGCACAATCAAATCCATTATCATCAAATGGAAATAACATGGTACCACAACAAATCTGCCAAGAGAGGGCCAGCCACCAAAACTCTCGACCCAGGGCAGGATGCCACTAATCAGAGAAGCAGCACAGACACCAAAGGTAACCCTGAAGGAGTTGCGGAGCTCCCAAGCGGAGACTGGAGTATCTGTCCATAAGAACACAATAAGCCATGTACTCCATAGAGCTGGTCTTTATGGAAGAGTGGCCAGAAAAAATCCTTTTATTTACAGTCAAAAATTGGAAGGCACGTTTTGAGTTTGCCAAAAGACAAATGGAATACTCCTCAAATGTATGGAGAAAGGTGCTATGGTCAGATGAGATCAAAATTGAATTTTTTTTGGCCACCAAGGTAAACGCTATGGCTGGTGAAAAACAAACACAGCTCATCATCCCAAGAACACCATACCCACAGAGAAATATGGTGGTAGCAGCATCATGCTGTGCAAATGTTTTTCGGCAGCAGGGTCAACAAAAATGGTCGAGGGGAAAAAAGATGGTGCAAAATACGGGTAAATTTATGAGCAAAACCAGTTTGTCAGTGATTTGAGACTGGGACAGAGGTTCACCTTCCAACAAGACAATGACCCAAAGCACACTGCAAAAGCAACACTCAAGTTGTTTAACAGGAAACGTGTAAATGTTTTGGAGTCGCCTAGTCAAAGCCCAAACCTTAAACCAATTGAGAATATATGACTAGACTTGAAGATTTCTGTTCCCCACAGGAAACCATCTACCTTGCTGGAGGAGTTTTGCCTTGAGGGATGGTCAAAAATCCCAGTGGCAAGATGTGAGAAGCTCATAGAGACTTATGCAAAGTGACTTGCAGCTGTGATTGCTACAAAAGGAGTGTATACAAAGTACTGACTTTAGGAGGGTGAATAGTTATGCACATGGAAGTGTTCAGTTATTTTATCCTATTTGTTGTTTGCTTCACAATAAAATGAAAACCAAATGTTACAGTTGTATGCTTGTTCTTTATATGAACTGATGCATACCCTCAACAAAAAAGTGATATTACAGGTAGCAAAACATGAAAAATACCAAGGAGGGTGAAAGGCGCTGTATGTAATCAGAATATACCTATTTAGAACGGGTTTTTTATTTGGGGGGAATTATTATTTCCTTCAGATGGCTGGATTGTCATTGTAAATAAGCACTTGTACCTTGCCCCCCCCCATCTCATTGTAGAATGCAAGCTCTCACGAGCAGGGTTGTCTTTTCTCCCTCTACATATGTAATTCTATAACTGTCACTTGTTTGTATATGACCCTCCTGAATTGTAAAGCGCTGCGGAATATGTTGGCGCTATAGAAATAAAGATTATTATTAAAAAAAAATAGAAATTTTGAAGATTTCACATGGCTCACCAGGGCTTTTTTTTTTTTTACTCTAACGGTTGCTTAAGGAAACAACACATGTAGCTTGACTACATGACTTTCTTTATGAACATATACTAAGGTCCTTGTGCAGGGAGGGGGAGCAGGGTGAGGTGTGACATCTCTTATTGTAATAGGTGGATTTTCTGCTATGGTAATCCTGGAGTGTACGATAAAGAGCTTTAAGAAAACTCATTCTGAAGGGATATAAAGAACGAGCCAAAAAAGCCTCAGTGCTCGGGGTAAAAATTGCATCATTATACATTTTTATTTTTTAATATAAAAGCATTTTCTGATGACACATTCCCTTCAAGCTTATATGATATAGCCAAGGGGCAGGTAATACATAGCTGAAAGTTGTGGGTTCAACCACTGGAACACTCAACTACAAGGAGAACAGAGGTCTAGCGACCTTTATTCACAGATTTGCAGGGTGGATATACTAAACAATTCCTATAAAAAGATTTAGCAACAATCCAAACAATGGAAACGCTCACCACTTTGCAGGTGTGCCTTTGTAAACAGTCAGTCCGTTTCCTTAGGGATCTAAGCAGGATAGTGGTAGCCAGCCACTTTGTGAAAAAACAACTTAAAGATAGAAGAAATCTGCTGGGAATCCGTTGGGTAAGGTAAAAATTAACTTTTAATCCATCCAAAATAAAAATTCATAACACTGGCATTTCAGACACTGGATACATGGATGTTCAGATATGGAAACAACAACGCGTTTCAACAAAAATAACTTCCTCCAGAAGAAGGAATTGCCGCCGAAACGCGTTGTTTCCATATTTGAACATCCATGTATCCAGTGTCTGAAATGCCAGTGTTATGAATTTTTATTTTGGATGGATTAAAAGTTAATTTTTACCTTACCCGACGGATTCCCAGCGGATTTCTTCTATCTTTAAGTTGGTCTATAAAAAGATTGGTTCATATGTAAGAGCATCCTCACTGCAAATCAGCAAATTCGGGGCATGAAATCCTGGTTCACTATATCTGGTTAGTGTTCCAGAGAAGGGACTGGCACCTATTATGAATGTGTGGCATAGTCTCTGGATAAGCCACAAAAAAAAGAAGAAGCTCCTTTAAGAATTATATGAAAAATATTGACTGTTGGAAAAAGAAGTGTAAAGCTAAAGAAAAGTTAAGACAGAATATGCAGAAGAGCAGGAAACTGCAAACACTCAGACTGTTGAGTACATTATCAACTGTGGATTTAAGACAAAATGAGCAGTTAATACATATTTTATGAGTCCTCCATGTGAACTAAATCTCTCATTTGTAGCTAAAAACGGATGAGCCAAAGCATTTGCATTTCATTGCCACACCAAAGAGGTCACCTGAGGAAAGAAATAATGTCAGTAGTCAAATTCTTCTAAATATCTTCAGTGATGGAAAAATATCCAGTGATATATGTAGGTACACTAGAGGCTTTTATTCAAGATCACTGAAAAGACAATGAATGCCGCATATGCTCGAGCATTACCATACCGTCACAGAAAAGCAGAACATGCAGATATCTATATGCAGACACATTCTGATTGCATTGTGGACAGGAATAAACAACCGGAAAATTGTGCGAGGTCTGCTCTTCACTCGCTTGTGGGAGTGTGCCGTCTACAGGAGAACTGAACTGGTCTACATGCAGCAGAAAACATGGCAGGTTTGCCGTGCATTTTACTATGCAAATAGAAAGAAATGACTGTACATTTAGATTACAGAAGATAAAAAAATTACGTACTAAAAAAAACGTGCATGTTTCAGATTGTCAGTGGTGAAAGCAGAGCACAATCCGTATGTAACATGATTTTACGGCAGGATCTCTACGGGATGCTCAATGGCTGAATAATTTTGTCTCGTGGTCTTGCCTAGAACTCCTTGGCAACTTGCATCATATATGTACAACATAGCGTGTCACACTGGTGGGCACAGACAGCAAAGGTCCCATGTGCAAGAACAATATAAGGGCCCTTTGTAGTCCATGAGCTCATCAAAATGCAGAATTCCACCTGCTTTGGAGGTAGAAACGGGGCCTTCTTGCTCTTGGGCAACTGTGCGGTCTCACAGATATGTCCACCCCTGGCGTGCCATCATTATATAGAGCAGACTCAGTTACTGCCCACTGTGTTATAACACTGGCAACCAAGAGTAACTGCTATGATTGGACTTAGCGCTAATCACAACAGTTAAACCTCTTACATGCCAAAATTTGTGACAGAGGAGATGGGCAGTTACTTCTAACGCCTATGAGACCCCCTGCGATGTGATTGTTGGGTGATGATGGGTTACAATGGCAGATAATGGGCTTACTACAGGCAGTAAATTTGGATTATAAAGTGGATTTAAAGCTGCTTATAAGGGTAATAAAGAGGAGTAAAGTGATATGTAAAAATTATTCTGTGATTTTGGACCCTAAAGCAGGATGATAAAATATAGGCCCTCTGATTCATTAATGTTTTTGAGGCTGGAAATGGAAGTTAAATTCTTAGCAAAATTGGAAATCACACACAGGGGAGATGTACCATCTATAGTGGCCATGGGCAGCAGTATGGGGGCCATATCAAACACAGGGGAGGTGTGCCATCTATAGGGGCCATGGGCTGCACAGGTGGACGTGTCCCTGCACAAGGGGGCTATATTCAATATAAGGGGGCCATATCCAGATTAAGGGGGGCTAATTTTAGGATGGGGGCTGTGAGGGACATATACCCTATATGATTTGTTAGACGGACACTGGCATTATAAGATGGACCACATTTAACATTAAAAAAAAAAAATCTCTTTTCCTTCACCAAATTTGGGGGTGCGTCTTATAATCAGGTGCGTCCTATAAAGCGAAAAATACTGTAATTTGTACTCCAACAAGCCCTTACTTTAAAGCCCTCTTTGAATTCCCTTACCGCCCAACCCCAGGTTGGCCTTCATACGAGATCATGGCTTTCATTATATTAATTATATACAGCAATACTAAGAACAACTAATCAAACAATTGTAGGTTCAAGACATATATACATACACACAGACATCCATTTTATAATTTTATATATTACATATATATATATATATATATATATATATATATATATATATATATATATATATATATATATATATATATATATATATATATATAGTCATATGAAAAAGTTTGGGCACCCCTATTAATGTTAACCTTTTTTCTTTATAACAATTTGGGTTTTTGCAACAGCTATTTCAGGTTCATATATCTAATAACTGATGGACTGAGTAATATTTCTGGATTTTAATGAGGTTTATTGTACTAACAGAAAATGTGCAATCCGCATTTAAACAAAATTTGACCGGTGCAAAAGTATGGGCTCCCTTATCAATTTCTTGATTTGAACACTCCTAACTACTTTTTACTGACTTACTAAAGCACTAAATTGGTTTTGTAACCTCATTGAGCTTTGAACTTCATAGGCAGGTGTATCCAATCATGAGAAAAGGTATTTAAGATGGCCACTTGCAAGTTGTTCTCCTATTTGAATCTCCTATGAAGAGTGGCATCATGGGCTCCTCAAAACAACTCTCAAATGATCTGAAAACAAAGATTATTCAACATAGTTGCACAAAAAGTTGTCTCAGAGATTTAAACTATCAGTTTCCAATGTGAGGAACATAGTAAGGAAATAGAAGAACACAGGTACAGTTCTTGTTAAGCCCAGAAGTGGCAGGCCTCAGCGAGATCAACATCCACACCATCACGTGTTTCTCAACGCAGTGATTCTAGAGCAATGCCCCCTGGGAAATATGCAAAAAAGAAAGAAGGGCAGTTTCCTTGACTGGAGACTGCCCTTCCCGCGGTTGTTCCTTACCGGTAAAAGACCTGGCTAGTTTCCTGGCAGCGTTGAGAAACATGTGATGGTGTCTCTGCGGCTTTCTTGTTTGCATATTTCCCAGGGGGCATTGCTCTAGAATCACTGATGGTGTCTCTGCGGTGTGGATGTTGATGTCCCTAAGGTCAACCATCCTTGCTTTTTTTATTTTATTTTATATATATATTATATATATATATATATATATATATATATATATATATATATATATATATATATATATATATATATATATATATATATTATATATTATATACTGTATTTTTCGCTTTATAAGACGCACTTTTCCTCCCAAAAATTTGGGAGGAAAATGGGGGGTGCATCTTATAAAGCGGTACCTGGGGGGGGGGTCCTGTCTGAGGCGATCGGGCGGCCGGGTGCCTGTGGCTGTGTGCGGGCGGCAGCCGGGTACCTGTGCTTGCATGCGGTGGCAGCCGGGTACCCATGGCTGTGTGTGAGCGGCAGCCGGGTGCTATGTGCGAGCGGCAGTCGGGTGCCCGTGCGGGTGGCAGCCGGCTGCCGCCCTCACACAGGCACCCAGGTGCCGCCCGCATACAGCACCCGGCTGCCGCCCGCACACAGCCATGGGTAACCGGCTGCCACCGCACGCAAGCACAGGTACCCGGCGGCTTGTACGCAGGGTGGGCGGGCAGCCTGCTGGCTGCCACTTTGTGCATGCGAGGCGGGCGGCTGTGCAGCATGTTACCAGTGTTCCGCAGTCCCACTTTCAAATGATGGCACTGGTGGAGTTCTTGGATGAGAGCTCCATCTGCGAACGCGCTGCTCCGGGAGTCAGCGCGTGCGCAGATGGAGCCCTTGGATGAGAGCTCCATCTGCGCATGCGTCGCCCTGGGCGCCATTACTTGAATCGGGACCATGGACACACTGGGAAAACACCGCATCCGTCTGCTCCACCACTGAGCAGTCCCCGCCGCTGCCACCACTGAGCAGTCCCCGCCGCTGCCACCACTAAGCAGTCCCCACCGCTGCCACCACTGAGCAGTCGCCGCCGCTCCCACCACTGAGCCGTCGCCGCTGCCACCACTGAACCGGAACCGCGGACACTCACTGCACCGGCCTGCTGCACGGCTCACCCACCACGGCTGCTGCCGCCACCACGGACCCCACGGCTCCTGCCACCGCGCCTGCAACCACGGACGCCACGGCACCTGCAACCACGGACCCCGCTGCCACTGACCCGCCGCGCCTGCCAGCACAACCTGTGCCTCCTGTGACCCCGCTTCACAACCACTGCTGCCCCCCTCCAGTAAGAGAACACCGGAGTATAGACGGACCTCATTTTTCTTTTTTTTACCTTTTTTTATGTCTAAGTTTGGGATGCGTCTTATATTCCGGTGCGTCTTATAAAGCGAAAAATACGGTGTGTGTGTATATTATATATATATATATAAAGCTGAGTGGAGGATACCGGGCACCGATGATCCCTGTATGGCTAACAAAGCTGTGCTTTCAGGCAGGTGGAGACCTGGGTGCGTGTCCCACAGCAAAGGCGATACAAGATCCACAATGAAGAGATGAAAGGTCGCACTCCAAAGGTCGAATAAAATATTTTTCTTTTTATTCCACGATCACATCAGGGGTACAGGTAGTGAGGGAGGATGAGGGTGTGCCACGTCGGACGACGGCAGCCGTTTCGCAAGTAACCTTGCTTCTACGGGTCCAGTGCATGCAAAGGTGCTGCATCCACCCTTAAATAACAGGTGAATTGGGTGCAGCATCCTTGCGTGAATGAAGTGCAAATTAAAAACATATACCAGCTGCACATGTATCAAATTCACATAGAAACTTATTACATATCAATTCCAAAATGGATTATAAATAATCGTAACATACATGGGTATAGTTAGAGTAAAAAATTAAATATAGTGTTCATTATAGTTTAACCAAAGACATCTCAAAAAACACTATAAAAAACAGGCTTATAGGAAAAAAACAGCATTATAGGAACACTGACAAATCATTTTTGTCGTTCAGGCCAAGAGGACCGAGAGCATTTAAGTCTATAATCAATCTTGATTCCTTTCTAAGTAAAGAACGGTGCATATCACCTCCAGTGGGACAGGGATTAATTTTTATTACGCCTGCAAATTTTAAAAGGCGTGGATTACCACTATGATGTTCCTGCATATGGGCAATTAAACGTGGAGAACCTATCCCGGAGGTTATAGACTTAAAATGCTCCCTAAATCGAACATATAAAGGCCGAATTGTTTTACCTATATAATATTTTTGACAGGGGCAAAAAATAACATATACCAGATAATTAGACTTACATGTGATAAGATCTTTTATTTTAAATAGCTCAGTACCAATTTTTAAAGTGTCTCCTGTACAATGATATTCACAAAAGGGGCAGCCGCCGCACCTATGGTTTCCTTTGATTTTATTTCGGTCTAACCACGTACCCAGTTTGGGTGTAGTAATACGATTATTTATCAGAACATCTCCTATGTTTTTGCATCGCCTATATGAAATCAAAGGACCCTCGTTTGTCATTTCACAGAGATCCTTGTCTTTATTAATTAAATGCCAGTGTTTTTTGAAGCTTGATTTTATTGCATCGTACATAGAATTAAATTTAAAATTAAAAACGCATCTATTTGAACTTTCGATTTTTGTTTTTTTCGAAATGGCATTTACATTTTTATTCTTATTTCCACTTTTATTTTTGTATTCTTTATTCTTATTTTTATCATTTGGATCATAATTTAAGGATTTTTCGAAGGCAGAATTGATGACTGATATGGGATATCCTCGTTCTAATAGACGTTTTTTCAAGTCTGATGCTTGATGCAGAAAGGTTTCAGAATTATTGTGTACTCTTTTTAGCCGCAAAAATTGTCCATATGGAAGGGCTCTCTTTGTATGGGAGGGGTGCGCACTATTAAAATGCAGCAGAGTGTTCACTGCAGTTGGTTTTCTATATACTTGTCTGTCAATAATACCATCCGATATACTGAGTGTGACATCTAAAAAATCCAATTTTTGGTCCCCAAAAATATGTGTAAAGTACATGTTGTAGGAATTATCATTATTTAGATATGACACAAAATTTTCAAAATCCTGCGCAGAACCGTCCCATACAAACAAGCCATCATCCATGTATCTGGCATATTTTTTTATATGTTTCAGATATGGATTTTTAGGACTATAGATAAAGTCTTCCTCAAATGCTGCCAAAAAGAGATTTGCAAAAGTACATGCGGCGGGGGTACCCATCGCGGTACCCCCGCATTGCAAGTACCACTGATCATCAAATTTAAATGCATTATGATGCAAAATAAAGCTTAAGGCTTCTGTGATGAAGTCTACTAAGATTGGATTCTGGTCAAAATTCAGTAAGACTCTCTTAATGGTCTGTACACCCTGATCCTGTGGGATACGGGTGTACAGACTCTCAATATCCAAAGCGGCAAGAGAGAAACCTTTCTGCCATTGAAAATTATCAAGCATTTTAATTAGATCTCCCGTATCTTTTAAGAATGAGGGAATGCGGGTCAATAGTGTTTTTTATAGTGTTTTTTGAGATGTCTTTGGTTAAACTATAATGAACACTATATTTAATTTTTTACTCTAACTATACCCATGTATGTTACGATTATTTATAATCCATTTTGGAATTGATATGTAATAAGTTTCTATGTGAATTTGATACATGTGCAGCTGGTATATGTTTTTAATTTGCACTTCATTCACGCAAGGATGCTGCACCCAATTCACCTGTTATTTAAGGGTGGATGCAGCACCTTTGCATGCACTGGACCCGTAGAAGCAAGGTTACTTGCGAAACGGCTGCCGTCGTCCGACGTGGCACACCCTCATCCTCCCTCACTACCTGTACCCCTGATGTGATCGTGGAATAAAAAGAAAAATATTTTATTCGACCTTTGGAGTGCGACCTTTCATCTCTTCATTGTGGATCATATATATATATATATATATATATATATATATATATATATATATATATATATATATACACATATATATATCTATATATATATATATATATTATATATATATATTACAGACCAGAAGTTTGGACACACCTCATTCAAAGAATTTTCTTTATCCTCATGACTCTGAAGATTGTAGATTCACAGATTCACGTTGAAGGTATCAAAACTACGAATTAACACATGTGGAATGAAATACTTAGAAAAAAGTGTGAAACAACTGAGAATATGTCTTATATTCTAGGTTCTTCAAAGTAGCCACCTTTTGCTTTGATTACTGCTTTGCACACTCTTGGCATTCCCTTGATGAGCTTCAAGAGGTAGTCACCGGAAATGGTTTTCCAACAGTCTTGAAGGAGTTCCCAGAAATGCTTAGCACTTGTTGGCCCTTTTGCCTTCACTCTGTTGTCCAGCTCACCCCAAACCATCTTGATTGGGTTCAGGTCTGGTGACTGTGGAGGCCAGGTCATTTGGCGTAGCACCCCATCACTCCTTCTTAGTCAAATAGCCCTTACACAGCCTGGAGGTGTGTTTGGGGCATTGTCCTGTTGAAAAATAAATGATGGTCCAACTAAATGCAAACCGGATAGAATAGCATGCCGCTGCAAGATGCTGTGGTAGCCATGCTGGTTCAATATGCCTTAAATTTTGAATAAATCCCCAACAGTGTCACCAGCAAAGCACCCTCACACCATCACTCCTCCTACCCCATGCTTCACGGTGGGAAACAGGCATGTAGAGTCCATCCGTGCACCTTTTCTGCGTCGCACAAAGACATGGTGGTTGGATCTAAAGATCTCAAATTTGGACTCCTCAGACCAAAGCACAGATTTCCACTGGTCTAATGTCCATTCCTTGAGTTCTTTAGCCTAAACAAGTCTCTTCTGCTTGTTTCCTGTCCTTAGCAGTGGTTTCCTAGTAGCTATTTTACCATGAAGGCCTGCTGCACAAAGTCTCCTCTTAACAGTTGTTCTAGAGATGTGTCTGCTGCTAGAACTCTGTGTGGCATTGACCTGGTCTCTAATCTGAGCTGCTGTTAACCTGCGATTTCTGAGGCTGGTGACTTGGATAAACTTATCCTCCGCAGCAGAGGTGACTCTCGGTCTTCCTTTCCTGGGGCGGTCCTCATGTGAGCCAGTTTCTTTGTAGCGTTTGATGGTTTTTGCCACTGCACTTGGGGACAATTTCAAAGTTTTCCCAATATTTCGGACTGTCTGACTTCATTTCTTAAAGTAATGATAGACACTCGTTTTTCTTTACTTAGAATTTATATTATGGCAAGAACACAGCAGCTAAGAGTCTATTCAGTAGGACTATTAGCTGTGTATGCACCAGACTTCTGCACAACATAACTGATGGTCCCAACCCCATTTATAAGGCAAGAAATCCCACTTATTAAACCTGACAGGGCACACTTGTGAAGTGAAAACCATTTCCGTTGACTACCTTTTGAAGCTCATCAAGAGAATGCCAAGAGTGTGCAAAGCAGTAATCAAAGCAAAAGGTGGCTACTTTGAAGAACCTAGAATATAAGACATAATTTCAGTTGTTTCACACTTTTTTGTTAAGTATTTCATTCCACATGTGTTAATTCATAGTTTTGATGCCTTCGATGTGAATCTACAATTTTCAGTCATGGAGATAAAGAAAAAACTCTTTCAATGAGAAGGTGTGTCCAAACCTTTGGTCTGTACTAATTACATATATATATATATATATATATATATATATATATTATACACACATACACACATTTATTTTACCTTACTTTACACTATAGTTTGAAGTCCCTTGAACCTACAATTATTTAATGAGTTGTTCTTAGTATTGCTGTATATAATGGAAACCATGGTATAACAGGGAAAACAAATTGCGATTACCCCTTCCCCTACCCCTTTCCAAGTTGAAATAAAAAACATTTGTTTAGCCACATCTACAAATGTCCAATACATCAAAATATCAAATTATTTGTAAACCCTTGTTTCCGGATAAGTAGCCAGTGTAAACAGGCTGCTAAAAATCAGGCTTAAAACTCATTGTTCTCGGAAGCACATTATTCTTTACTAACAGGATATGTGCTGCCCTGAATAATCCAAAAAGTTAGACCTTCAGTAGTGTTCAAAATAATAGCAGTCCAAAATGAGTAACTAGATTATCATTGTTTATCATTGTGGTATAAATTATATTGCCACATGTCAAAATTTACCAGTTGATGTAGTAGATTCTTAGAAAACCCCCAGACTCGGCATTCATGATCTGCAGATTTTTGAGTCTGTGTATTTGAAAAATTGAAAGGGGGGTGTTCAAAATAATAGCAGTGTGGAGATACATTAGTGAGGTCAATCATTCTGTGAAGAAACAGGCGTAAATCAGGTGGCCCTTACTTAAGGGTGAAGCCAGCACATCTTCTACGTGTATTTCTCCTTGAAAAAATGAGAAATTTGAGTTGTTCGAGACATTGTTTAGAAGAACAGCGTACTTAAAATTAAAAAGTTGATTGGGGACGGTAAATCTGATAAAGAAGTGCAGACAACGATCGGCTATTCAGCTAAAATGATCTCCAATGCTTTAAAATGGAAAGCAAAAACAGAGACGTGAAAGAAAATGAAAGATGACCATTTGAATGGACAGAAGAATAGCCAGAATGGCAAAAGCTCAGCCAATGATCAGCTCCAGGATCATCAAAGACATCTCAAGTTACCTGTGAGTACTTTGACAGTTAGAAGACGCCTGTGTGAAGATAGTCTATTTGCAAAAAGTTCCCGCAAAGTCCCAATGTTAGAAAAAAAAGACATATACTGAAATGGCTACAATTTGCCAAAGAAGACATCAACTGGCCTAACGAGAAATGGAGAAACATTTTGTGGACAGATGAAAGTAAAATTGTTCTTTTTGGGTCCAAGGGCCGCAGACAGTTCGTCAGACGATCCCCAAACTCTGAATTCAAGCCTCAATACACTCTGAAGACAGTGAGGCATGGTGTTGCAAGCATCATGATATGGACACGTTTCTCTAAAGGCTGCTTTACACGCAGCGACATCGCCACCCCCGTCGTTTGTGCATCACGGGCAAATTGCTGCCCGTGGCGCACAATATCGCTAGGACGCGTAACACATACTTACCTTCCTAGTGACGTCGCTGTGGGTGGCGAAGAACCTCTTTTTTAAGGGGGAGGTTTGTGCGCTGTCACAGCGACGTCACACAGCGGCCCGCCAATAGAAGCGGAGGGGCTGAGACCAACCGCATTAACAACATGCCCACCTCGTTGCTGGAGGACGCAGGAACGCTGCTGTTAGTCGTTCCCGGGGTGTCACACATAGCGATGTGTGCTGCCTCAGGAACGGCGAAAAACCTGCGTCCAGCACTAGCAACGATTTTTTGAAAATGAACGACGTGTCAACGATCAATGATTAGGTGAGTATTTTTGATCGTTAACACTCGCTCATAGGTGTCACACGCAACAACGTCGCCGGATGTGCATCACGAATTCCGTGACCCCGACGACATATCGTTAGAGATATCGTTGCGTGTAAAGCCCCATTTACTATGGTACCGGGCCTATTTACCGCATACCAGGGATCATGGACCAGTTTGCATATACGAAAATACTTGACGAGGTCATGTTGCCTTACGCTGAAGAGGAAATGCCCTTGAAATGGGTGTTTCAACAAGACAATGACCCTAAACACACCAATAAACAAACAAAATCTTTGTTCCAGTCCAACAAAATTGAGGATATGGAGTGGCCAGCCCAATCCCTGGACCTTAGTCGAATAGAACACTTGTGGGGTGACATAAAAAATGCCATTTCTGAGCAACGCCAACAAATGCAGATAAATTGTGGGATGTAGTGAAAGCATCCTGGCCTGCAATAACAAGTGATAGGAGCCAGAAGTTGGTTGATTCTATGCAACAGAGATGTGAAACAGTTCTAAAAAACTGTGGTTATACAACTAGATATTAGGTTAGTGATTCACAGGAATGCTAAATCCTATATAAAAAGAGGATAGATTGTGGGTATGTAAAAGACAAATGCAGACACTGCTATTTTTTTGGAACAGCCTAATGTTCATTTTTTTATCTTTTCTGTAAAGTAGTTAAAAAATTATATACATTTTTCTGCATGTTGTGATTTAGAAAACCATGTGTAATGTTCCGAATGGATGGAAATAAAAGCCATTATAAAGATTTTGGGTTTAACTCATGTTTTTGAACACACTGCTATTATTTTGAACACAACTGTAAGTAACAATATTATGACACCTCGTAATTCAGATACGGCAACTCAGCTTCTACCCAATGCTGCTACAAACACAAAAAAAAAATCGAGGCGGTTCCATGATACGTTTCCTTTAAATGCTTCTTTTATCAAATATCAAAACTAGAAATACATGTACATTCATCTTTCTTATCACTTCAACAAAAAGACTATTACCATAACCAATCTCAGTACAGTAAGTTCATAAAGTAGAGTTCAGTTCAAAAGATATGCTGCAGTAGGGGTGCAACGTCCAACCCTATGGTAACATTTTGGAGGTCCTCCCTTCCTTCACTGGAGTTTTCCATGTCAGCTTTGTGGACTTATTCCATAGAGGTATGATTAGTGATAGTCCTTTGCTGAAGTTATAAGAAAGGTGAATGTATACCTCTATTTCTGATATTTAATAAAAAAAAAAGCATTGAAAACAAAAAATACTGTGATACCGCCTTCATATGCTTGTAACAGTGAAAAATGATAGCTTATGCACACAAAACAAATCAAAAGAACAGAGAGAAGGGGCCCCTGATAAAGAACAATAAATGGTTCCTTTACAGTCTAGTAGTAGTTGCGTTGGAGGGAGTAGTAGGTCCCTGTGCGGCTGCATTGGTAGGTTTGCCCTCACCTACTACAGATTGTTCTTTGTGCATAAGGCCGGTTTCACATTTGCGTTGTTTTGCTGGAAACGGAATCCAGCACAGATGCAGTACAGTTCATTTATTTACAGTGGAAGCGCGACACCATGCAGTTGTGTGCTTCATACACAACCGCATGTGTCCACATGGTGTTGCGCTTCCACTGTAAATAAATGAACTGTACTGCATCTGTGCTGGATTCCGTTTCCATCAAAACGACGCAAATGTGAAACCGGCCTAAACAATGCAGTCTGCCTGTCTAAATAAGTTAGATGACTACCAAACAGCAAGTCAGATAGTATGAACCTGGACTTACAGCTTTGATTTTTAAGTTAAGTGCCACAAATAAAATTCCTTATAAAACCCATCTTTGTGGACCTCAGATGGGTGATGGAAACGGTGTAGTAAGGCGAATGCAGCTCGGCAAAGACAAAAACCGCGTCCAAACATATATGCAGTAGAGATCCACAAAAAACAGAGGACTGAGGACCAGTACTTGCTGTTTCAACCATTCACTCCCTAACCCCAACTCCATATGATTAACTGAAAACATATGGACATGTAAAATACACAAGCTCCATGTAACTGTCAGCATTAAGACCACATGGAGATCTAATTAACGGTTTAAGCCAGATATTAATGAAGGAGAAGAATGCGCTAATTCTTCTGGCTGAAGGTAAAAAGTAATTGAAATCACATCTAAAAGGCTTAAAACAGATTAAGAAGTTGATCAGCAGGAAGTGCCGCGATAAACTGAGAAACAAACCCTGCCAAGAGAAGACATGCTTAGACACTCTTCATCCGAGCGCCACATTGGAACAAAAAAAACTTCACTTCTCCAGCTATCTTGCTTCACTGCAAATATAAAAAGATCATCAGCTCAAACAAATGATATTTTAAGAAAAAAAAAAAAAAGAGAGAGAGACGGCAATTTCATGGGGAAATGAGATGGCTATTTTATGCGTGCTGGAAATTAAAGCTTCATTATGCTAGAAAGAATCGGAGATGGAGAGAAAAAAAAAATGTCTCCGAATATAGATTCCAAAAGTTTTAGCGCCCTAATCCTGGTTTTATAAGAGATTTCCCTTCAGATGAACACATTTAGATGTGGGTAAGCAGAAGGTCAGCTGAAAGTCATGCTTTATTGAAGAACAAGCACTGAAGGCCTGAATCGGATTAGCATTTGAAGTACCATAGCGGTCTTTGTGCAGAGAGAACATTGCACTGATAAAAAAAAATCATATAATACAGTATCCACTCCATAGAGAATTTAGCAGCTTTATGCCGTCACCATTTTTCACCAAGTGTTCCATGGCAGAAATATTCTATACATCATTTAAATGAAACGCGCTACAAGAGCAAAGTCCCTTCTACAAATATCACAATGACAATGTCATTATACTCCATCAGACGGAAATAATTAGGAAACGTTCTAAAGGGCACAGATTCTCCGGACTGATACCGGCTAACAAAACGGAGTTATTTTCTTCGTGCATAATATGAGATCAGGATGTATTCCATTTTCCAGTGATATTAATACCCTAATGGCATAAGCGCAGTCACACTTTAAATAATCATACCCCTCAGCATGGAGCAAATTTCATGAAAGCTAGTACACCGGGATTTATTTGTGAAAGTGGGAAATGGTGTTGTTTGGTGCTGCGGAGAGCCTCCATTTATTAACAGTGCGCCTTTTCTTGAGCGCTGTTTAGCAATTTTATACCTGTAAGGGAATAAAACATGCACGGACCATTGCATTATGAGACGGGGAGTCGGAAACCTTTCTCCCATAAAGTACAAAATAGATTCCATTTCCTAGAAGGTAATTTTGCATGCTGCCACCGCACCATAAAAAATGTAAAAGCTCTTCACTCAATTGAGTATAATGAAATTTACCAAATAGCACAAAATGAAATAGTAAGGTTGTTCTGGTGAAATGTCTTCTGTCTGCTTACGGGTGTGATTTGTTTCATAAATATACAAGCCATAAAAGTTGGCAGTAAACTACAGTTTGTTCATTTTTAATAAACAGATATTTGGAGCTAGAACAATGGACCTGGCTGCATCCATTCCCACGTAAAACGGCAGAAACTCCGACTCTTATTACATGGGAAATATATTGCTGTGCTCTGATAAATGTGTTCGGTGGCATTTTTTTTTCTCTTCTTCAACCTGAAAATGAATGCCTCAGCAAAGAGAGTTATGAAACAAGCACAGCAAGGACGAAAGCCGAATTTTTAAATTAGTCCCATTGTGTCGATGTATTGTAACCTTTAGTCTAGGAGATTACATGGCACCCTGAGATTTCTGACACAACACAACATGTACAAAGACAAGCTAATTCAACAGAAAAGCACAGAAATAAAGGTACTTTAAAGACAAGATTTTAGGACAATGCATGTAACAGACTGTACTAACGCACATGCTTAACAAAGTCAACAATGTAGGCCCTTTATGTTTTAAACCTGAAAAAAAGACTGAATCACTTTAGAATCTATTGTTATCAGAGTAGGAACAATTATAGTAACATGAGCCAAATGTAATACACCGTGGCTTACAAAGTGGGGAAAAGTGATACTACAAACTGAGAATTATGCAAAAGTGTGCAAAAAATGCTGCAAAGTAAGAATGTTTGCAAAGATGAAATAATTTATTAACAATTTACAAAACGCAAGGTGAATGAACATACGAGAAGGAAAAATCAAGTCAACGTTTGGTGTGACCACTCTGTTTTCCATCAAAACAGCATCAGTTCCGTTAGGTACTCTTGCCACACAGTTTTTGGCAAAACTCATCAACATGTTACGATTTCGCATACGATATCGTATGCAATCGTAAACGCCCCCATCGTATGTGCGGCACGTTCAATTTGTTGAATGTGCCGCACAAACGATTAACCCCCGTCACACGTACTTACCCGTCCATACGACTTCGATGTGGGCGGCGAACGTCCACTTCCTGGAGTGGGAGGGACGTTCGGCGTCCCATCGACGTCACACGGCTGCCAGCCAATAGAAGAGGAGGGGCGGAGATGAGCGGGATGTAAACATCCTGCCCACCTCCTTCCTTCCGCATTGTCGGCGGGAGCCGCGGACGGAGGTAAGCTGTCGTTCAATGTTCCCGGGGTGTCTCACACTGCGATGTGTGCTGCCTCAGGAACATTGCACAACTGCACATTCAATTTATGAGAAATGAATGACATGCATGCGATGAACGGATTGTCGTTCAATCGCAATCGCACGTCGCCATCACACTCTACAATGTACCTTACGATGCCGGATGTGCTTCACTTACGACGTGACCCCGCCGACACATCGTAAGATATATTGTAGCTTGTAAAGCGGGCTTTAGTCTGCTTGTTTTCAGCAAACTGATTGCAGGCTTTCTTGTGAATCTTCTTTAGAAGGGGCTTCCTTCTGGGAAGACAGCCAAGCAGACCAATTTGATGCAGCATGCAATGTATGGTCTGAGCTCTGACAGAATAACCCCAAACCCTTTAGCCTCTGCAGCAATGCTTGCAACACTCATACATCTATTTTGAAAAGACAACCTCTGGACGCGACATTGAGAAAGTTCACTCAACTTCTTTAGATGACCATAGCAGTGCCTTTTCTGAGTGGAACCTATCATGTTAAACCACTGTAAGGGTTGACAACTGTGCTGCAGCTTAGTTTCAGGGTGTTAGCAAACTTATAATAGTGTAGACCATCTTTATGTAGCACACAGGTCCCCAACCTTTCTGACCATGAGAGCCACATTCAGCTTTGAAAGAGGGTCACGAGCCACATTCAGCTCCCGCCTTCTCACAGTAGTGACACCCAGAGACCCCATTACCAGTATAATGACAGCCAAAGCTGTCAAACAGAAATCACACTGAGGCAGTATACCAAGATCCAGGAGTTCCTATCTTACCCTATTTAGATCTGCTCTTCTGTGTAGGGCTACTCACAAACGTCACCATATGGAGACCTGCTCTTCAAAGCTGTTTGCTAGATCTTGTACTTATGCACCAAGCTGTAAGACAGCCGTGAGCCACATATCACAGGTCCGTGACCCACAAGTGGCTCCCAAGGTACAGGTTGGGGACCCCTCATATAGCGCAACAATTCTTTTTTCAGATCATGTCTCTGCACGCATAAATTGTGGTTCGGGAATTCAAGCCACAAGTCAATTTACACTGCGTAGAAAAGTAGCATAGTGGGCATAGGATTTCTATAAATCTCATCCACTGTGCTTGTAGTGTACTATTCAGCATTTTGGATGCAGCAAAAATGCGCAGCATCCAAAATTCTGCTAACACTAATGGTGGGCATGTAACCTTATGTCACCACCCATAATACATTTAGCAGTAATTACTCCACTACACTATGAATGACAGCCTGCTCTATATGTGTGGAGAGTGAGCGGTCCATTAAAATGCTTTGGAGGGAGTGATTACAGTGTGTCACTGAATAGTGATAAAACTTTATTTTCACTCTGTACCCCTGTTAACCCTGTATTTGCAAGTAAATAGTGTTTCTGGATGTAACATGATCCTTGTAATACTAAAAAATTCCAGTCCAAGACAATGCTGTCACTGTTCATAGGTATGTTACCATTTCCCAAATTGTGTTTTCTTAAAGTTGATCTATATTTAAGTATTGCCCAACTGACTTATTGTTATACTTCCTGTAGCAAACATAACCCCTTAAAGGTGTATCCCAATCTTAGGTGTTTGTGGCATACTAATGTGACAATTCAAAAATTCTTTGATGAATGTGGGACTTCCTCCTGGCCTCATACCCGCCATTCACAAACCATTTTGTATCTGATGATGCGGAAAATAAATTACAAGGTGGTCTTGAAGGGCCATAGAATTAAACTATGGAAAATCTGGAAACAGATGAGCCCAGCTATTATCTTGTAAGCCCCGTCTTAGGAGATAGCCGGATCCTTTCTGGCCCTATATCTAGAGTGTGAGAACAGCTACTGTATGCTTGGATGATCTGCATGTTCTAACCTCTGCCAAAAGTAAAGGGTGCTTTACATGCTGCGACATCGCTACCGATATATCGTCGGGGTCACATCGTTAGTGACGCACATCCGGCGCCGATAGCGACATCGCAGCGTGTGACACCAAGGAGCGACGATCAACTAATGCAAAATCGTTCAAAAACGGTGATCGTTGGCATGTCGCTCCTTTCCTTAATATCGCTGCTGCCACAGGTACGACGTTGTTCCTGTGGCATCACACATCGCTATGTGTGACACCGCAGGAACGACTACCATCTCCTTACCTGCGTCCACTGGCAATTCGGAAGGAAGGAGGTGGGCGGGATATTACGTCCCGCTCATCTCCGCCCCTCCGCTTCTATTGGCCGGCCGCTTAGTGACGCCGCAGTGACTTCGCTATGACGCCGAACGCACCTCCCCCTTGTGGGAGGGATTGTTCGGCGGTCACAGCGACGTCGCTGATAAGATATGTGCGTGTGACGCTGCCGTAGTGATAATGTTCGCTATGGCTGCGATCACCAAATGTCGCATGTACGACGGGGGCGGGGGCTATCGCACTCGACATCGCTAGCAATTGCTAGCGATGTTGCAGCGTGTAAAGCACCCTTAACATTTTAACACAGACTAAATTACAAAAAGTAAGTATATATAACCATATACAACAACTAAAAATTCTTCAAAAGCATCTAATAAAATGGTCACTGACATCGTTTGTTCAATGTCATCTATGTAGACAAGCAGATTACTACACAAACAGAAGAAGCCAAATAGCTGAAGATATGCATAAATTTGAAGGAGTTTCTCAAAATCTTATCAAAGATTTAGGAAACAATTATAAAACAAAAAAATCCTACTAGAAGATAAAGCACTTTGTAACATTAAGAAATACAAGAGTCTCATTGCTTACTTTGTGAAGCTCATCACCCAAGGCATCAATGTTATTGCTGTTTATTGAGATGTTTTATTATATCTGGCTCTTGAAAATGAGATCTCCTGCCAATATAACAGCTCTATCCAAGATGTTTGTACATGTCAGCAGGCTAAGCAGAAAATTTCAGAGCTCTCGGAAATGTAAATGCACGTGGGTTTTACTTGCCTTGCAGAGAGAACTAAGTTTTTAATATATAGCTGTTTACAGACATCCTCGATATTTTGGAGTTATTTTTGCTTTGTTTTACCTAAGCTGCCTAGTTTTAATTATAATTTATACAGGAATGTCAGAAAGTGTTGGCACCCTTGAAATTGTTCCAGAAAATGAAGTATTTCTCCCAGAAAATTATTCCAATTACATGTTTTGTTAGACACGTTTATTTTATTTCTGTGTTGTATTGCAAAAACACAAAACGATAACAGAGAAAAAATGAAAATTATACATAATTTTACACAAAACTCCAAAAGTGTGCTAAAGAAAACTGTTGGAATCGTTCCAGAATTGTGGGTAAACAACTTTGTTTCAAGCATATGAAGCTCGTTCAAACTCACTAATGGCAAGTAACATGTGTGGCCAATATTAAAATCTCACCTGAACTAGATGAAAAGGGGAGAAGTTAATTCAGTCTTTGCATTGTGTGCCATACTAAGGACGGAGAACAGAAAGAAGAGAAAAGAACTGTCTGAGGACTTGAGAACCCAAATTGTTGAAAAATATCAACAATTTCAAGGTTATAAGTCTATCTCCAGAGATCTTGATGTTCATTTGTCCAGAGAGCGCAAAATAATCAAGACGTTAACAACCCATGGCACTTCCTAGACAAGGACGGCAGAGAAAAAGTGATAAGTCAGCTAAAATCCTTCCGGGAAAGCATCCTGTGGGCAGCTGAAACCAAGATAGAGGTTTTTGGTAAAGCACATTATTCTACTGTTTACAAAAACGGAATGAAGCCTACAAAGAAAAGAACACAGTACCTACAGTCAAATACGGTGGAGTGCCTTAACTGTGTGCAAGACATGAAATCTGAAGATTACAAAAGGATTTTGAGTTGCAATGCAGTGCCCAGTGTTAGAAAGCTGAGTTTGAGACCTAGGTCACTGGTCTTCCAGCAGGACAATGACCCCCAAACATAGTTCAGTAAGCACTCAGAAATGGATGAAAGCAAAGCGTTAGAAAGTTTTAAAGTGGCCACCAAAGAGTCCGGATCTAAATCCCATTGAACACCTGTGAAGAGATCTTAAAATTGCTGTTGGAAAAAGGCATCCTTCAAATATAAGACACCTCGAGCACTTTGCAAAAGAAGAGTGATCCAAAATGCCAGTTGAGAGGTCTAAGAAGCTTGTTGCTGGATATAGGAAGCGATTGATTGCAGTTATTTATTCTAAAGAATGTGCAACCAAATATTAAGTGGAGGGTACCAACAATTTTGTCCGGCCCATTTTTGTGACTATGTGAAATTATGTCCAATTTGCCTTTTCTTCTCTCTTTTTTGTGCTGTTCCGATGCACACAAAGGCTATAAACATGTGTATAACAAAACGTGTAATTGGAATAATTTTCTGGAAAGTATACATCTTTTTCTTGAACAATTTCAAGGGTGCCAACCAATACTTTCGGCCATGACTGTATATAAAGAGAAACAATTACACTGCCCCTCCCAAAATCTGTACTTGCAATATCATCAAACGGGATATAATGATTTAATCTAAATATTGCTAGAAGTATAACATTTTTATAAGGGAAACATTCTACATTCTAGCATGTTAAATTAGTAGTCCAGGCCGGTATATCTAAAATGTCATTACAGTGATATCTACTAGTCGGTGTCAATTTGGTGTCACCTCAGAGGTCGCACCCTTTTTGTATGCAGGCGTAGCAGAATATTGAGATGAATGTAGTCTATACGGTTTTGCACTTTCTAATTGTGGACAGTCATTTGGAAGCCTGTATTGCATTGTCAATAGAAAAGAATTGCATTTACTGAAAGATTAGCACACATCACGTACCAATAGTGTATGAATACATGGTGACATATGACCTGTCATGCATCTGAACACCCTTTGCACAAGGTTAAAAAAAAACTTTTAAAGGAAATCTGGCAACAGGTTTTTGTTACTCCACCATAATGTAGCGGCAGAGATTCTGATTCCAGTAATGTATGACTTACTGATTGGCATGCTGTCATTTCAATAAAATCACTATTTTCTCTTCAGCAGATCTATCAGTTCTCTTTTTATAACCCGCCTCCACCACTAATTGACAACTGTCAAGGGAGTGTCAGGGTAACTGAAGCAGGGACCTCAAAACTGTCCTTTAGAATAGGGACCCTGCGCTTTCCCTTATCCGAGAAATAACCTTAATGATAGCTAGGTCTGGAGCGCCAGCGTGACCCTAACTCCTTTCTGAGCCCTGATCTAACACCCTCTCTCCCCCACTCCAGGAGAGGGCCAGGAACGGAGAAGCAAACCCCACAAGTAGCACAAAAAGGGGAGAGATAATACATGTACTGAAAGAAATAAAACATAGGGAAAGAATAAACAAACAACAAGGATATTTTCACACCACACAGGAAAGTACACAACAGATCACCAAGCTGTAGATCACTACGATAAGGACCGGTATCACCGAAACAAAGCGGAGCTATATTCAGTGAAGAGCAACTGGATCCAGTACCTTTTAGGCTATGTGTCCACGTTGCTTTTTACCTGCTTTTTTGCTGCTTTTTCAACTGCAGCGTTTAATGCCAAAATAGCTGTGTTCTGCTTTTCAAGCAAAGTCTATGGCAATTTGGGTTTCTTGTGCCCACTATGCAGTTCAAACTGCAGCCTTTTTCTGGCAGAAATTTGGTCAAAAACTCTGCTTTGCAGTTCAAAACGCAAATGGCAAAAACAATTGACATGTCAATTGTTTTTGCCATTTGGGTTTTGCATTGCAAAGCTGAGTTTTTGTCCAAAGTTCTGCCAGAAAAAGGCAGCAGTTTGAACAGCATATGTGCACAAGAAACCCAAATTCCCATAGACTTTGCTTGAAAAGCAGAACACATCTATTTTGGCATTAAACGCTGCAGTTGAAAAAGCAGTAAAAAAGCAGGTAAAAAGCAGGTAAAAAGCAACGTGGACACATAGCCTTAAAGAGTGAAGGTGGCTGTGAGTGGTCGTTAGTAGCCTGAGCTCCTTGCAGCAGTGCACAAACCAGCAGCAATTAACTCATGCTGGACTGGAGAGCAATGAAGCAAAGCAGCCGACGCTCCTGTCAGGCTGAACAACTAAGACTTGAGGTTTGCTTGTCACACTCTGCGGAGTCAACAGAATCATACACCACCATAACACAAAGTGAATCAAAAGCCGAACACTGTTATACACATTTTATATCTATATATATAATTGCCTTATTCTGTCTGTCTGTCTGTCTGTCTGTCTGTCTATCTGTCTGTCTGTCTGTCTGTCATGCTCCGAAATTGTGTCCTTACGGTGACACAAAGCTGATTGGCCGCTGGGCTCGCCATGGCCCCGCCCCCCCACACGGATTGGCCTCTCGCCCCGGCTCTCTGCAGGCCCCGCCCCCTCACGCAATGCACGCTCGCTGTGGCCCAACTGACACGGGGCTCCGATTCCCAGGTGAGTACACACATATCAGATCACACTCACTCTCACACTCACTCTCACACATCACATCCACACACTCACAACATGCTGGGATATCGCTTGCTTCTACACCGGCTCCGTCAGGATCCCGGCAGCGCCAGACATAACCTTGCGATGCTGGGATCTTAACGGAGGCCGTGAAAGCTGGTAACCATTATACACATCGGGTAACTAAGGTCCCTTAGTTACCCGATGTGTATCATAGTTACCAGTGTACACCGGCTCACACTCACACACACATCACATCGCATCCACACATCAAGGTCCTGCAGCTGCAGAACATACATAACATAACAGCACACACACACACACACACACAAATCAGATCACACTCACTCACATACACACATCACATCGCATCCACATACTCACAACATCCTGGGATATCGCTTGCTTCTCGGCGGCGATATTGTGCTGTGAGCTTCCAGGACCTGACGGAGGATCACATGGCCAGAAGCATGTGATATCCCCGGATGTTGTGAGTATCAGCGCGTATGTGCAATATCGTCAGTGTCTGTGTGTGTGAGTGTATGCGATCGGGTGTGTGTGAGTGTATGCGATCGGGTGTGTGTGTGAGTGTATGCGATCGGGTGTGTGTGTGAGTGTATGCGATCGGGTGTGTGTGTGAGTGTATGCGATCGGGTGTGTGTGTGAGTGTATGCGATCGGGTGTGTGTGTGAGTGGATGCGATCAGTTGTGTGTGTGAGTGGATGCGATCGGTTGTGTGTGTGAGTGGATGCGATCGGTTGTGTGGGTGAGTGGATGCGATCGGTTGTGTGGGTGAGTGGATGCGATCGGGTGTGGGTGAGTGTCGGCAGAGGAGCACGGCGTGCTGGAGGAGGCTGGGAGCAGAGAGGCTGATCTTGGGGAAGGCTGGGAGGGGGGGGCTGATGCTGAGGGAGGCTGGAAGGAGAGAGGCTGAGCAAACGTGCTCCATCCGCCATACTGCGCACTCCCCATCGTGCTGCATCCCCCATGCTGCGCACTCCCAAACGTGGTCCATCCGCCATGCTGCGCACTCCCAAACGTGGTCCATCCGCCATGCTGCGCACTCCCAAACGTGGTCCATCCGCCATGCTGCGCACTCCCAAACGTGCTCCATCCGCCATGCTGCGCACTCCCAAACGTGCTCCATCCGCCATACTGCGCACTCCCCATCGTGCACCATCCGGCATGCTGCGCACTCCTAAGCGGATGGAGCATGATGGGGGGTGCGCAGCATGGCGGATGGAGCACGTTTGGGAGTGCGCAGCATGGCGGATGGAGCACGTTTGGGAGTGCGCAGCATGGCGGATGGAGCACGTTTGGGAGTGCGCAGCATGGCGGATGGACCACGTTTGGAAGCGCGCAGCATGGCGGATGGAGCACGTTTGGGAGTGCGCAGCATGGCGGATGGAGCACGTTTGGAAGTGCGCAGCATGGCGGATGGAGCACGTTTGGGAGTGCGCAGCATGGCGGATGGAGCACGTTTGGGAGTGCGCAGCATGCCGGATGGTGCACGATGGGGAGTGCGCAGTATGGCGAAAGGAGCACGTTTGGGAGTGCGCAGCATGGCGGATGGAGCACGTTTGGGAGTGCGCAGCATGGCGGATGGACCACGTTTGGGAGTGCGCAGCATGGCGGATGGAGCACGTTTGGGAGTGCGCAGCATGGCGGATGGAGCACGTTTGGAAGTGCGCAGCATGGCGGATGGAGCACGTTTGGGAGTGCGCAGCATGGCGGATGGAGCACGTTTGGGAGTGCGCAGCATGCCGGATGGTGCACGATGGGGAGTGCGCAGTATGGCGGATGGAGCACGTTTGGGAGTGCGCAGCATGGCGGATGGAGCACGTTTGGGAGTGCGCAGCATGGCGGATGGACCACGTTTGGGAGTGCGCAGCATGGCGGATGGAGCACGTTTGGGAGTGCGCAGCATGGCGGATGGAGCACGTTTGGGAGTGCGCAGCATGGCGGGTGGAGCACGTTTGGGAGTGCGCAGCATGGCGGATGGAGCATGATAGGGGGTGCGCAGCATGGCGGATGGAGCACGTTTGGGAGTGCGCAGCATGGCGGATGGAGCACGTTTGGGAGTGTGCAGCATGGCGGATAGAGCACGATGGGGAGTGCACAGTATGGCGGATGGAGCACGTTTGGGAGTGCGCAGTATGGCGGATGGAGCACGTTTCGGAGTGCGCAGCATGGCGGATGGAGCACGTTTGGGAGTGCGCAGCATGGCGGATGGACCACGTTTGGGAGCGCGCAGCATGGCGGATGGAGCACGTTTGGGAGTGCGCAGCATGGCGGATGGAGCACGTTTGGAAGTGCGCAGCATGGCGGATGGAGCACGTTTGGGAGTGCGCAGCATGGCGGATGGAGCACGTTTGGGAGTGCGCAGCATGCCGGATGGTGCACGATGGGGAGTGCGCAGTATGGCGGATGGAGCACGTTTGGGAGTGCGCAGCATGGCGGATGGAGCACGTTTGGGAGTGCGCAGCATGGCGGATGGACCACGTTTGGGAGTGCGCAGCATGGCGGATGGAGCACGTTTGGGAGTGCGCAGCATGGCGGATGGAGCACGTTTGGGAGTGCGCAGCATGGCGGGTGGAGCACGTTTGGGAGTGCGCAGCATGGCGGATGGAGCATGATAGGGGGTGCGCAGCATGGCGGATGGAGCACGTTTGGGAGTGCGCAGCATGGCGGATGGAGCACGTTTGGGAGTGTGCAGCATGGCGGATAGAGCACGATGGGGAGTGCGCAGCATGGCGGATGGAGCACGTTTGGGAGTGCGCAGCATGGGGGATGCAGCACGATGGGGAGTGCGCAGTATGGCGGATGGAGCACGTTTGGGAGTGCGCAGCATGGCGGATGGACCACGTTTGGGAGTGCGCAGCATGGCGGATGGAGCACGTTTGGGAGTGCGCAGCATGGGGGATGCAGCACGATGGGGGGTGCGCAGCATGGGGGATGGAGCACGATGGGAGGTGCACACCTCCCCCCAACACACACACACACGCGCACTGCACAACACACACACACTAGGAATCACAAACAACGCCCTACACAGACACCCACACACACAGACAACGCTGCACACACAAATATACGCACATACTGCACAACACACACATTGCTCAAAACATACCTCCCCCCAAAACACACCACACCCACACAAACCGCACAACACACACACACACACAACGCTACAGACACACAGCGCTCCACAAACAACGCAACACACGCAACACACATACAACACCGCTCTCACCCCCCGCGACACTCAGAACATGTACAGCGCCCTACACAAACACTTGGTAACTACACACAACAACATCTATATATATAACAAAAATCATACATGAACTACACAATACGTAAATTCTAGAATACCCGATGCGTAGAATCGGGCCACCTTCTAGTATATATATATATATATATATATATATATATATATATATACACACACACACATACATTATATATATATATATATATATATATATATATATATATATATATATATATATATATATATATATATAAAAAAAAAACAGGGAAAACCATGTTTAAACCAAGCTTATGTATACCTGTCTCTGTGTGCATTGATCCCATTTTAGCATACCGCTATGTAGCTAATCTTCCCTAAAACACACAACGTAGAAAAATCTGTTGTGAGTTCCATAAATGTCAAGGCTTGCCTCGGTATGATTCTTATCTAAGAGGTTTACCTGAAGTCAGCACATCTCTGCAGTTTAATTAATATAGCTGTGGAAAAAGATTGCCCTTTTTATGGGGGGTGGGAGGGGAGAAAACTTGTACTTCATTCG
Source organism: Anomaloglossus baeobatrachus (assembly GCF_048569485.1). Lineage (NCBI taxonomy): Eukaryota > Metazoa > Chordata > Amphibia > Anura > Aromobatidae > Anomaloglossus > Anomaloglossus baeobatrachus. The sequence continues at coordinate 342,088,814 of NC_134355.1, read as the reverse complement.
CACTTTAAGTTTACTTGGGTTGTATATATTTTAATTATTTAAATTCTCCAAGGTGAGGTCACAGATGTCTGTTAATTAATAATAGAAACATTACATTGTGTGCAAAAAAAAAGAAAAAGAAATAAAATGTGTTTTGGGATGAGACCATAGAAACTGCATCTGGTACAATGAGTAGCTACAATTATTTATGCCACAATGAAGAGGAGTAAAATTACCAGTAACACTTTTATTAAAGTAACTTTAGGCTGTTGGTTTTTTTTTACCATTATAATTTTTCACAAGCAGATTGGATGATCGCTCACATTTAATAAAATATTGGAAATCCAATTCCAATAAGTCAAATCAATGGGGTGGTAAAAAGGCATAAAAGGCATAAAGCAAATGTCAAACATATCACCTTAGCTGAACCTACCTGGGTGCGTAAAATTTCACCTTTTGACAACTGCATATCACCAGTCAGCTCTTTCACTGCGATACCCAGTGGCTCAAGACGCTTGCTGAAGTAATTTGTCATCTCGGCTGCCAGGGCCTTCATAGGAGCTACATACACAATCTGTACAAAAAAAAGGACACCAAGTTGATAAATGAGCAAAACTCACAATGTCATTTGTCCCAAAGCAAGCAGTACAAATCACAATTTATTGTGAAATATGATTCGCAGCACTTACAGTGAAAAATCTTAATAGTGATGTATGAAAAGTCGTTATCTTCCCTGGATAAGTGTGCAGCTGTTTAGAGGACAATGGATTTTGTTTATATAGCCTCATCACTTTGAAAATTGGTTCTGCATCAAAGCTAAACACATTTTCATAGCTTTTCACATGGGTAATAAGATTTTCAGGACACAAACACGAATTGCTGTAATAGTAATGAACTAAATTAAGCAGCATTCTTTGTGTGAATTAGGAATGACTAATCTCCTTGAAAAACTTTTTGCGTTCTTTCCTAGTAAGAGACAAAAGAATGACTCTACATGGGATATCCGCTTCCATTTGGAGGAGAATTCCACCAGAAACACAGTAATCGGAGCAGAATGCATTTTATGCCTGATTTAGCCTTGTCCTTGTTTTACATTATGATGATGTGCGGAGAGGATTTACACACCAAGTTACTATAACTGCTTCATTACAATAGGCAATGACATGAATTAAAGCAAACATTATAGTCTCTCCAAACAGGAATATATAAATAAGGAATGGGCTGGAGAGAGCATCTCTATGTGAGAGCCGCTGACAGCTTATCTCTAGAGAATAACAGGATCGACAGTCCGAAATTGGACACTTTAGATCCTTATCTCTCCCAACCACCATATGTTGGGAGACCCATACACATCAGACTGTCATCCGTAATATGGATATTGGTGGGGTTTAGACTACTTCAGCCTAATGTGTATGACTAACGCTGCATAGTCTACATAGGGTAGTCTGAGACCATTCCTCCTGTCAACACTGGTACATCCAAGAGCATGGGAAGTGCTAGACTACCTCTACAGAGTGTACATAGGGTCGTATGAGACCCTCCCTCCTATCAGCACTGGTACATCCAAGACCATGGGAAGTGCTAGACTACCACTACATAGTGTACATAGGAGGAAGCGTCTCAAACTACCCTATCAGCACTGATACATCCAAGAGCATGCGAAGTGCAAGACTACCACTAGAGAGTGTACATAGGGTCGTATGAGATCCTCCCTCCTATCAGCACTGGTACATCCAAGAGCATGGGAAGTGCTAGACTACCGCTACAGAGTATACATAGGGTCATATGAGATGCTTCCATCTATCAGAGTTGGTACATCCAAGAGCATGCAAAGTGCTAAAAGTGCTAGACTACCACTACATAGTGTACATAGGGTTGTATGACACCCTCCCTCCCATCAGCAATGGTACATCCAAGAGCATGGGAAGTGCTAGACTATCGCTAGAGTGTACATAGGGTAGTCTGAGACCCTTCGTCCTGTTATCAGCACTGGTACATTTAAGCAAAGGGGAAGTGTTTGACTACCGCTGCATACTGTACATAGGGTGGTCTGAGACCCTCCCTCCTATCAGCACTTGTACATCCAGGAGCATGGGAAGTGCTAGATTACCGCAACAGATACCACTACAGAGTGTACATAGGGTTGTCTGAGAGCATGTTTCCTGTTTTCAGCACTGGTAGATCTGAGAGAAGAGGAAGTGTTAGAATAACACTGCATAATCTACATAGGGTATTCTGAGACCCTCCTTGCTATCAGTACATCCAAGAGCATGGGAGGTGCTAGACTACCGCTAGAGGGTATACATAGGGTCATCTGAGACCCTCCCTCCTGTCATCAGCACTGGTACATCTGAGTGGAGGGGAAGTGTTAGACTACCACTGCATACTGTACATAGGAGGGAGGGTCTCAGACTACGCTATGAGCACTGGAACATCCAAGAACATGGGAAGTGCTAGCCAACCGCTACAGAGTATACATAGGGTTGTCTGAAACCCTCCGTCCTGTCATCAGCATCAGTACATCTGAGTGAAGGGGAATTGTTAGACTACTACTGCATACTGTACATAGGGTAGTCTGAGAACCACCCTCCTATCGGCACTGGTACATCCGAGAACATGGGAAGTGCTAGCCTACCACTACAGTGTACATAGGGTCATCTGAGACCCGCCCTCCTGTCATCAGTATGTATCATAGTAGAGCACATGAACTGTTAAACTACCACTATATATTGCATATAGGGTATTTTGATATACTTCCTCCTGTTTTCAGCACTTATACATCTGAGAGCAGGGGAAGTGATAGACTAGTCCAGTATACTGTACATAGGGAGGTCTAAAGGCCCCGTTACACGCAACGACATAGCTAACGAGATATTGCTGGGGTCACGGAATTCATGACGCACATCCGGCCTCGTTCGCGACGTCGTTGTGTGTGACACTTACGAGCGACCGCTAACGATCCCAAATACTCACAAAATCGTTGATTGTTGACACGTCGTTCAGATTCCAAATATAGCTGCTCGTTCTGGACGCAGGTTGTTCGTTGTTCCTGAGGCAGCACACATCGCTACGTGTGACACCCCGGAAACAACGAACAACAGCGTTCCTGCGTCCTCCGGCAACAAGGTGGGCGTGTCTTTAATTCGACTGCTCTCCGACCCTCCGCTTCTATTGGTGGCCTGCTGTGTGACATCGCAGTGAGGCCGCACGAACCGCCCCCTTAAAAAAAGAGGTTGTTCGCCGGCCACAGCGATGTCGATAGGAAGGTAAGTTCGTGTGACGCGTACTTGCGATATTGTTCACCACGGGCAGCGATTTGCCCGTGACGCACGGACGACGGGGGTGGGTGCTATCGCTAGCGATGTTGCTGCATGGAAAGCGGCCTTTAGACACTCACTTCTATTAACAGAGCAGTTACATCTGAAAAAAGGGAAGAATATTAATTGCGACACTTTATGTATAGGGTAGTTAGATACTGATAGTCATCAAAGTGAAAGAAGAGAGGCTTAGAAATAGTATTGGTGGCATAAGTCAAAAGGAGGAAACCATGTGCAAGCACTATACATTCCAAAACTTATTTTACATTTTTATGTAGAAATGGAGAGTTTCTGTTTAGCGCTGTATAGCTGTGTTTGATTAAAGGATATTCCACTGAACTTTGTCATGAGAGGACCACACCGCTAGTTCACTGCTGCAGCTCAAATTATAACAGATCTGTCGCCAGATTTCACAATATGAATTGCTAGCATGATTAACTAAATACCTAGCTCCTGATGACACTGGTGTACTTTCTTTGAAAATCCATGTCAGAGAGGTTGTATAAGCCTTTTTGAAAGTTTCACTGTCTAATATTAAAGCAAGCATTTCAGGCATCCAACTGTAGACGGATTCCTACATTGCTCATCTTTTTATTGACATTATATAAACATACTGACATAGATGTTGAAAGTAGAAGTATACCAGCCTCATTAGGTGAAAAAGATGTACTTAAGTCTGTGTTGTGAAATCTGGCAATGTATCTGCTTTAAAGTCACTGTGTCTCATTTCGGAGTGCAGGAGAAATACCATAAGGAGATCTGTCCCTTTCTTGTCAAGACCACTGGAGTCACAGAGCTGAACTAGTAATCCCAATAATATGGCACATTGTAGTAATATAACAAAATAAAACATGTGAAGCCCTCTTTATCCATGCAATGCTAGCAGACACACTCGTGCACTGTAAATACATGTGTTTCTTGTATAGCTATGGCTTACCTTAAAGTCGTCTTTCTTGATGACTCCTTGGTGAATATTTTGCCGAATTACATGCAAAACTGTCAGCATGGCAATGTTGGTTTTGCCGGCTCCAGTTGGTGCGCAGATGAGCATATTTTCATTTGTGTTATAAGCCGTTTCAAAAACTATGGACTGGATACGGTTCAGTCGTTTCACGCCCTTGAAGACCAGCTGTCCAATCTGATAGGGGAGGAAATCCAAAAAAGTTAGAAATAAATGTTACTCCTTCAGAAATTACAAGATACGCAGTTCAGTAGAAATCTAAGGGATGGAGCTGCTGAAAGTGTGAAAAATAGGATGAGACGATAATCCATGTTGCAAATCCAATTAAATGAGTTTAATGTGACATTAAGCCTCAACAAAAAAAAATAGTTATGCTAATTGTATTAAATTATAATCATATGCTAAGCTGGTCGTGTGTGTGCTCGCAACACTACGGCAAATGTGAAAGCATCCGAAGTTCACTCAATTTTCTATGGTTGTCAAGTTGGCGGACAGACAGGTAACGCTTACAATGCAATAATCTGTACATAGAAAACTAGCACCAAGTCATCTGCAACTAATGGCTAGAAAAGAGAGAAAAAAGCATTCATCCCTCGTAATGTGACCAAACACCAAATGTCATCATTAATGAAGAACTACTCTATTACAGTGTCTCTTTCTGAAGAAAGCCTGCGAGTCCTGCTTTACCTCTCTGATTAACAGCTTATCCTGAATGTGTCTGTGTATAGGGAGAGCTCAAAATCATTCTATGTGAGTAGGGATGAACAAAAATCACAGGGTTTCTTTTTAGAATTAGAGCACCACTCCAGCAGTTTTCCTTTTTCCAGCTCTAGAGTGGTGTTTTGAACTGGAGTCCCTTGCCCCCGGTCTGTTCAGTTCTACGTAATGTCACTGTTGTGTCAAATTTAAGCTACTTCTTGATGATCGGGTTCATAGTGTTCCATGGTATATCTAATGCCATGGAAAAAAATTTGTACGCTTCTCTTAACTGATACATTTTAACAATGAGATCCCTTTGTTGTGTTGTAAGCTATTTATGGTCTATGATTTGGGTAAAAAATGCAACTAAGGGCCGCTTTACACGCTACGACATCGCTAAAGCGATGTCGTTGGGGTCACAGAATTTGTGACGCACATCCGGCCACGTTAGCGATGTCGTTGCGTGTGACACCTATGAGGGATTTTGAATCGTTGCAAAAACGTTCAAAATCGCTAAATCGGTGACATGGGGGTCCATTCCCAATTATCGTTGCAGCTGCAGGTATGATGCTGTTCATCGTTCCTGCGGCAGCACACATCGCTATGTGTGACACCGCAGCAAAGAGGAACCTCACCATACTTGCGTCCGCCGTCAATAAGGAAGGAAGAAGGTGGGCTGGATGTTACGTCCCGCTCATCTCCACCCCTCCGCTTCTATTGGCAGGCCGCTTAGTGACATCGCAGTGACGCCGAACTCACCTCCCCCTTGAGGGAGGGATTGTTCGGCGGTCACAGCGACGTCGCTGAACAGGTATGTGCATGTGACGCTGCCGTAGCAATAATGTTCGCTACATCAGCGATTACCACATATCGGCCGTACGACGGGGGCGGGTGCTATCGCGCTCAACATCGCCAGGAAATGCTAGCAATGTCGCAGCGTGTAAAGCGGCCCTAAGAAAATGTCAGGAAAATCCGACTAGAACATCTAAACTTTACATGGGATTAAACAGAATCACTTATATGATAGCAGCGGTGTAGTCACTACTATTTAACATGCATTTAAATGTGATTGGCTAATTCTGAATACAACATCACCGATTAAAAGAAAGCGTTCAAATTTATTCAACCACATCATTTTAGTTTTGTTAGATTTATTTTCCACCTTCAAATAATTTTGCTTTCTTTCTTAATGGATTTGTGAAGATTATGTTAACATTAAATGTGACAAAAGTTCTGAAATGATTCTTCTTGTTATGATTGTTTTATATGACAACCTGGCATTTTACAGAAGTGCGCAGACTTTTTATATCCACTGTAGCGGAGAGCTACCATCTAATGTTTATGAGGGCTTTAAGTGTACTGCATGACTATTACAGAGGCAATGCGAAAGCTAGTGTCACTTTATGGAAACTCTTAGTTCCAGGCATGGGAGACTGCAAGAGCAGTGTAACAAATTTTGGTACAGGCTCAACCAGGGTCCCTTTTCAGGCAATGCTAGGTAATTAGAACCACACCTCTAGAACAGCATAGGTCAAAGTAAAGTGGATGTCCACTACTTGGACAACCCCTTCTCATTCCCCTTGTTCACTCTCGTAAAAATAAATAAGCCTATACTCACATTCGGTGCGACCGTCGTTATAGTGTTGTCTGATGCCGTGTCATCGGGGCCCACGTGACATTGTTATGACACCTGAGCGCCATGTCCAATCAGTGTCCGGGATCTGTCTCCCACCTTCGGACGTTTGACCAGGATATGAGCGCTGTGCTGACTTCCTACTCAAACGACCAAAGGTGGAGAACTCCTTTAACTGCTAAGATCATTGAGTATTACATGCAAATGACAGACCATCAATATACGCCTGTCTATTAGTTTGATATTAGCTCTTGGCCTTATTCAGTAGGACATAGGGCAACATCATATGGTTCAGGTGCTGCACAGGACCAAAAACTACAACCCCCTGTAGTCATTAATGCCTGCATTGTTCTATGGATAAAACAGTCTAAATTATGCAGATATTGGTCATCATAGTTGGCTGGGGTTCCAGGTCACGTGAGTCAGCCAAACTACTTTTCTTACACTTATACACTGTTTTGGATAGACAAGCTAAAATACTGCTAGCGCAGAGATTAGCTGCAAAATATTTCTAAGAAATCATAAATCAGTCAGTCAGATGCTGAAACTCTTACAAAATTAGTTCAAAATTAATACCTTTATTCTGTCATTTTGAACATTGTGTCCTATCAGGAGGCATCCTCTTATAAAGCACTAGTAGCTTACCAGATTCATATAAAGCTTTGTAGAAAGAGATTCAATATCTCAGCAATTTATTCATTGAAATCGCTGCCCTCTCTAGTCTTCAAAGTCCAGGTGCTGATCCTTCTCAGTGACTGACCGCTACACCTGCATGCATGCACACACACGGAAGGCTGTCAGTCACCGAATGACCCTGCCCACTGGACTATAACTTCAGAATATCAGGAATGTCAATCAATAACTTTCAAGCTTTATTAGCAAAATACCCACGGCTTCGCTTGTGGAAAATATGTTAAATTGTTAGTTACACTTGCTAAGGTTTCATTTTTAGTTTCACCCTGCAGTTGACATCTTCAGTGTTTAAAATTTGTTTTTTCAACTCTTTTTTTTAGTTTGAGGTTAACAGTTGTTAATTTCTACAAATTTGTCCTAACACTAAGGCAAACAAGAACTACTTTTCGAACAAATTTTTAGTAAATATTAAAAAAATAATCTCTGCTTCCTTTCCAGCCGGGACACGTATTGTTCCCTTGTCTCAGCTGTTTGAGACAGTTTTGCTTTGGTAGCCTTTGGATTAACATGGTTGTCTTTCAAGAGCATTTTAAAAAAACAGAGTATTATGACCCTTAGCAATCACTGCACACTAATCAGGGATCTAATAAGAGAATAAGCAGTACTGACCAAAAGTTTGGACACACCTTCTCATCTCTAGAACTGTTAAGAGGAGACTTTGTGCAGCAGGCCTTCATGGTAAAATAGCTGCTAGGAAACCACTGGTAAGGACAGGCAACAAGCAGAAGAGACTTCTTTGGGCTAAAGAATACAAGGAATGGACATTAGACCAGTGGAAATCTGTGCTTTGGTCTGATGAGTCCAAATTTGAGCTCTTTGGATCCAACCACCGTGTCTTTGTAGAAAAGGTGAACGGATGGACTCTACATGCCTGGTTCCCACTGTAAAGCATGGAGAAGGAGGTGTGATGGTGTGGGGGTGCTTTGCTGGTGACACTGTTGGGGATTTAGTCAAAATTGAAGCACTACTGAACCAGCATTGCTACCACAGCATCTTGCAGCGGCATGCTATTCCATCCGGTTTGCGTTTAGTTGGACCATCATTTATTCTTCAACAGGACAATGACCCCAAGCACACCTCCAGGCTGTGTAAGGGCTATTTGTCTAAGAAGGAGAGTGATGGGATGCTACGCCAGATGACCTGGTCTCCACAGTCACCAGACCTGAACCCAATCGAGATGGTTTGGGTGAGCTGGACCGCAGAGTGAAGGCAAAAGGGCCAACAAGTGCTAAGCATCTCTGGGTTCTCCTTCAAGACTGTTGGAAAACCATTTTTGGTGACTACCTCTTAAAGCTCATCAAGAGAATGCCAAAAGTGTGCAAAGTAGTAATGAAAGCAAAATGTGCTACTTTGAAGAACCTAGAATATAAGACATATTTTCAGTTGTTTTACACTTTTTAAGTATTTCATTGCACATGTTTTAATTCATAGTTTTGATGCCTTCAATGTGAATCTACAATTTTCAGAGTCCTGAAAATAAAGAAAACTCTTTGAATGAGAAGGTGTGTCCAAACAAAGTCTCCTCTTAACAGTTGTTCTAGAGATGTGTCTGCTGCTAGAACTCTGTGTGGCATTGACCTGGTCTAGAATCTGAGCTGCTGTTAACCTGTGATTTCTGAGGCTGGTGACTCGGATAAACTTATCCTCCGCAGCAGAGGTGACTCTTGGTTTGCCTTTCCTGAGCCGGTCCTCATGTGAGCCAGTTTCTTTGTAGCGTTTGATGTTTTTCGCCACTGCACTTGGGTACACTTTCAAAGGTTTCCCAATTTTTTGGACTGACTGACCTTCATTTCTTAAATTAATGATGGCCACTCGTTTTTCTTCACTTAGAATGTTTATTATAGCAAGAATAAAAGCTGCTAACAGTCTATTCAGTAGGACTATCAGCTGTGTGTCCACCAGACTTCTGCACAACACAACTGATGGTCCCAACCTCATTTATAAGGCAAGAAATCCCACTTATTAAACCTGACAGGGCACACCTGTGAAGTGAAAACCATTTCCGGTGACCACCTCTTGAAGCTCATCAAGAGAATGCCAAGATTGTGCAAAGCAGTAATCAAAGCAAAAGGTGGCTACTTTGAAAAACCATGAATATAAGACATATTTTCAGTTGTTTAACTCTTTAAGTATTTCATTCCACATGTGTTAATTCATAGTTTTGATGCCTTCAATGTGAATCTATAATTTCCAGAGTCATGAAAATAAAGAAAACTCTTTGAAAGAGAAGGTGTGTACAAACGTTTGGTCTGTACTGTGAATATATTATATATATATATAGCTGCACCTATGCTCTGGAACACACTACCAAGAGCAATCCGATTAATTCCCAACATCAACACCTTTAAGCTGGCCCTAAAAACGCATCTCTTCAGGTTAGCCTATAACCTCATCTCCCTTATCTAATCTAGTCCCTTTCTGCCCTTCATAAAATTAACTTCCAATTCTTGTCCCCTGTACTTGTATAAATTCTGGCTGAAGATGGGTTCATTCATGCAGCCGGTTTTGAATACCCTATTAAATCGATGACTGGACCATATATGACAAGCTTCCCTCCCCCCCCCATTCCCCTTTTGTGCCTCCCCTATTTTCTCATAGACTGAAAGCTTACGAGCAGAGCCCTCACTCCTCCTGGTATCTTAATTTTGTTATTTTGTATTGTCTCATTTTGTATGTACATTTCCCCTCTGAATTGTAAAGCGCTGCGGAATATGTTGGCGCCATGGAAATAAAACTTATTATTATTTTAAATATAATATATATATATATCTCCCCCTGTCTGTCTCTCCCCCTGTCTGTCTCTCCCCCTGTCTGTCTCTCCCCCTGTCTGTCTCTCCCCCTGTCTGTCTCTCCCCCTGTCTGTCTCTCCCCCTGTCTGTCTCTCCCCCTGTCTGTCTCTCCCCCTGTCTGTCTCTCCCCCTGTCTGTGTCTGTCTCTTTGTCTGTGTCTGTCTCTTTGTGTCTGTCTCTTACCCTGTCTATGTCTGTTTCTTACCCTGTCTGTGTCTGCCTCTTTCCCTGTCTGTGTCTGCCTCTTTCCCTGTCTGTGTCTGTCTCTTTCCCTGGCTGTGTCTGCCTCTTTCCCTGGCTGTGTCTGCCTCTTTCCCTGGCTGTCTCTTAACCTGTCTCTCTTTCCCTCTTTTTCCCTGTCAGTCTGTCTCTTTGGGTCTGTCTCTTACCCTGTCTATGTCTGTTTCTTACCTTGTCTATGTCTGTCTCTTTCCCTGGCTGCATTGTGACACGCCAACATTCCATATAAGGGTGTGGCTGCGCATTCTTCTGAAGTTCTGGCTGCACTGTGGCTCCCAGCTCCATTCGCTTTAATGGAGGCAGGTTGTTTGGTGAATAACTGTAAAGAGCGGGGTTAAAATTTCCCCTCAAAACATAGCCTATGGCGCTCTCAGGGTCCAGAAGTGTGAGTGTGCAAAATTGTGTGGCTGTAGCTGAGACGGTGCAGATGCCAATCCCGGACAGACACACATACATACACACATTCAGCTTTATATATTAGACTAGCTGTACTACCCGGCTTCGCCAGGGTTAATAACTGTTGTTAACAAAATAGAATGTATTAACATTCCCAGGTTAGAATGTATAAATAGAATGTATTAACGCCCGGGATAGTAACTGTCTGTTTCTCTCCCATTCTCTGTGTGTCTTCCCCTTTGTATATATCTCTCTGTCTCTCTCTGACTGTCTCTGTCTCCGTCTGTCTCAATCTCTTTGTCTGTCTATCTCTGTCTCTTTCCCTGTCTGTCTCTTTCCCTGTCTGTCTCTTTCCCTGTCTGTCTCTTTCCCTGTCTGTCTCTTTCCCTGTCTGTCTCTTTCCCTGTCTGTCTCTTTCCCTGTCTGTCTCTTTCCCTGTCTGTCTCTTTCCCTGTCTGTCTCTTTCCCTGTCTGTCTCTTTCCCTGTCTGTCTCTTTCCCTGTCTGTCTCTTTCCCTGTGTCTGTCTGTCTCTTTGTCTGTGTCTGTCTCTTTGTGTCTGTCTCTTAACCTGTCCATGTCTGTTTCTTACCCTGTCTGTGTCTGCCTCTTTCCCTGGCTGCATTGTGACATGCCAACATTCCATATAAGGGCGTGGCTGTGCATTCTTCTGAAGTTCTGGCTGCACTGTGGCTCCCAGCTCCATTCACTTTAATGGAGGCAGGATTTTTGGTGAATAAGTGTAAAGAGCGGGGTTAAAATTCCCCCTCAAAACATAGCCTATGACGCTCTCGGGGTCCAGAAGTGTGAGTGTGCAAAATTTTGTGGCTGTAGCTGCGACGGTGCGGATGCCAATCCCAGACATACACACACCCATACACACATTCAGCTTTATATAGAAAATGTGTGTGCTGAACGATCTCAAATCTCCGTGATGAAAACCGACTCACAGTCAGACTGTTCTAGTTGTCCATAGCAACCAGAGATCAGCTTTCACTTTACCTTAGCAGCTTCAATGTTGCTCTAGGTAACCAGACTGATCTTACTGTGAGGCAATTCTCATAAATCAGGGGTGGGCAATTAATTTTCCCATGGGGCCGCATGAGAAATTGGGATGGTTTTAGAGGGCCGGACTAATATAATTAACTCAGTTTTACCCAATACTGTATACAGTATATATACTATCCCTTCATAAACAAACAGTAAGTTACGGACTGTGACACCCCTCGTGGCCCTGCACGCACACACACAGACATGTCCATTTTTTTCTCTAGCAGCACGGGTGTCACACGGATCGCACACTGATGTGATCTGTGTGACATCAGTGTGACAAATACCAGAGAAAACACGGGTCTTTTTAATAAAAAGATTTTCTATATTTACCTCTCTCCAGCGCTGCGGTCTCTGGCTCTGCTCCCTCTGCTGCCTCCCGCTCCTTATCGCCGGTAAATATACTCACTGAATATTCACTGCAGTGAGCCGCTGGAAGCAGGGACAGCGCTGGGGACCGCATCCCTGGGTGAGTATACAGGTGTGTGTGTGTGTGTGTGTGTGTTGAGAACCTGGAAGCCGGAGAGCACCTCGGGGACTCGTTACAGTTCCCAATGAACTCTGATGAAACCGTGAAGCTGTAGCGTGGGTGTCGCAGGGGGGGTCATCAGAGTTCATTGGAAACTCCGATGACCTCCTGGAGGTCACTGTGCTTGCAGAATACTCACCTGTCCCTGCGGTGAGGTCCTCAGCGGTGCTGTGCCCAGCGCTGTCACCGTGATGCTCTGGCTTCCAGGTCCTGAGTGTGGTGAATAATCGGTGAATGAGCAGGGGTCAAGAGCGGGAGGCACTCCTATATACTGCACCTGTAATATACATCACTACACTCCTATATACTGCACCTGTAATATACATCACTACACTCCTACATACTACACCTGTAATATACATCACTACTCTCCTATATACTATACCTGTAATATACTACATCACTACACCCCTATATACTGCACCTGTAATACACATCACTACACTCCTATATACTACACCTGTAATATAGATCACTACACTCCTATATACTGCACCTGTAATATACATCACTACACTCCTATATACTGCACATGTATTATACATCACTAGACCCCTATATACTACACCTGTAAAACTACATTCCCATATACTACATCACTACACCCAAATATTACTCACCAGTTACCCCCCCCAACTCCCCATTGTCCCCTTAGGTTATTATTCACCTTTCCCTCCTCAGGTACCTCCGTACGGGCCCCCGCCGAGATGCTTCTTCTCTTGTACGGGCCCCCGCCGCTGCTGTTCTTGTAGGGGCCCCGCCGCTGTTCTTGTAGGGGCCCCGCCGCTGCTGTTCTTGTAGGGGCCCCGCCGCTGCTTCTCTCCGTACGGGCCCGGTTTCTGCAGCTTCTTCTCCTGCCGGGCGGGAACTTTTCCAATGACACGCGCGCGCCGCACTGACGGCATCAGGGCGCGCGTATGTGTCACAGAGAAAGTTGCCGGGCAGGGAACAGAGGACAGATTCCTGCGTTCCGCTGCCTACACTGTGCAGCGCTGCAGGATCTGTCCTCTGTTCCTTCCCTGCCCGGCACGCAGCGTGTGAGGAGGGCAATCTGACCACGGGCCTCCCGGAGCCTGGAGCTCCGGACAACAGGTCAGATTGCCCTCATCACTGACCAGCCAGCAAGGACGCCCTGAGCCAGGCGGGCCGGTCACAGAGGGTAGGTGGGCCAGATGTGGCCCGCGGGCCACCCATTGCCCAGGTCTGTCATAAATGAAGCCCCAGGTATTTGTTCATTGGTTGTGGACAGCTGGTGCTATAGTTCCAGACTTTAAGGCGAGTTATTGGGGGTGCTTCACCTTATCGACTATATGGTGGCTGCCCTTTTAATAGCAACTATTTGAGTGCAGTCGCTTTAACGCTTTACGACCGAATGGGCAAAAACTGTGGTTTTGTATTCAACACACACTCACCAAAGTTCTCGTATATTTCTATAGAGCCTAAATTAAGGAGCCAAATTTCTTGAAAGGGGGAGATTTTGCGTTTTAATATGTAATATGTTCGCAATATTTTTAGGCTGTGTTAACGATGGGTTGTGCATACATACACATACATACATACATATATATATATACACATACATACACATACATACATACATATATACATACATAGAGAGAGAGATTAAAATCTATATAATCAATCTGCTCAGTTTTCCCTTCTTCATACAGGCGCTCTAGCAACAATTTCTTGTTTTATTTAAGATATTAAATTGCAGTAACTCTTTCAGCGATGCTTTAGATTGTGGGTGTCTGGATACTCTGACACCCAAAATACAGTGCATAAGCCTTTAGCTTTTAGGCTACATGCGCACACTGCATTTTTTGCTGCGTTTTTAGCTGCAGTTTTGTTGTCAAAACTTTCTGATATTTGACTTCCCAGCAAAGTCTATGAGAAGTCAGATTTGCTATGCGCACTCTGCAGTTTGTCAGCGGAACTCACACAGCTGAGCACAGGCTCCTTAGAACTAAGCTCGTACTCTGCTGTGAAGATGACTCATGCAGAAGCCGAGCACCTCTGCATTGTCTTCAGAGCAAGTCTCACAGGGCCTGGCCCGTTTCTGATCAATGCCACTTCTGAAGGGCTACTGTTATTTGAAATAAAATGACATTTTTTCAAATGATGGGGGAATGTGGATGAAGTAAGTAAAACTAGGGAATGCTGTACGGGCCCACATTGTGGAAAAGAAAGTTGAGAATTCTGGGGAAAATGATTGTAACTTGTCAGCTGTGAACTACAGCATTTAGATAGTCATTGTTTGACATTGTTCTTGGCATAAAAGTAGCTGTCCAGATTCAACCAGTGGAGGTGCGGAAAAAGCCCAGAGTGCCTGAGCTATGTGGTTTCCATAACTGCCATAGAGATTAATGGGCGTTTCTGAGACAGCGCAGAATAACATATAAGCAATTAATAAAAAACTATACAAAATCTGTTTTGTCATAATTAGAATGGCTTAGTCTAAAGTTAACACTTTACTTGTGCAGCATAAGTAAATAGTATAAAATTTAAAATATGAAGAAAAAAAAACCTATGTCAGAATTGCTGGAATTGTTTCCTTTTCCTCCCCATAAAGAGTTAATAATATGTTATATGAACCCTAAAATGGTTGTTATGGACAAATACAACTCATGCCGAAATAAAAAAGAAAAAAAATCCTCATCTGGTTGACTCAAAGAAAAAAAAAATACATACATACATACATACATACACTAATCCATCCTTGAGTACGAGCCACTAGACTAGAGAATAATTGGTAGTAAAATTAAAGACTATCTTCCATACGGTACACTGTGAAGTTGCCTCCTAATCTCCTATTCCTGTTGTGTTTTCAACTACAAGGTAAAGAATCGAAAAAATCCAATTCACAGTAAGAAATTCAGCTCTAAAGAGTCAATGGTGACCATTCAATATAAAGAATCAGAACTTCCTGCTTCTGGCATAATGGTGTAGGATGTCCTGCTGTTAACATGAAGTCATTCAATACACAACACTGGGAAGCATCGCAACGGAATCATAATCAACTCATACAAGAGGAATGTAGAAAACAAAAAATAATACTGTTCTCTCAGTCTATATCTGATGAAAAAAAAAATGTTGTCGGTCAGATTAAAATTGGCATATATACAGTATTTAACAACGGACAATGTGTATCCGTATACTGTGCCATCCGTTTTTTACATGAAAAGTTCAAAAACTGGTACAAATCCAAACAATTAATTGCAAAGGATCAATTAAAAACAGACGCTACATGGGTAGCGTCAGTATCGCTGCCATTTTTCTTACGCACCCAATCAGTTTAATGAGCGAGTCTGATCCAAAAATAATTCCGAGTAGCACATACTTTTTGACCCACACATTTCCTGGAACTAACCCATTGACTTGCACATAGGCAGCATATGAACTGACAATTAATTAGTCTGAATAAGCCCTTAATAGAACACCGCAACTTAAAGCAACATGTAAATGTCTGCTTACACATTTAGAAAAAAGGATGGCAGAAGTGATCGCTACAATACTGTCGTCACTGAAGGCAATAGCCATGGTGGCCACGGTATGAGGCGAATTGCTGCTGGCTATGGTGCAGTGAATGGTACAAATGGTGGCACAGTATTGGCACATTGGGCTAGTACAGTTATGAGGAAGATGGGGCACTGGCAAACAGACCTCATTGGATGCAGAACCAAGCCTTCAGAGCTCAATGGCTGACATTAATCCCTTAAGACCTGGCCCATTTTGGACTTTTAATACAAAGAATTTTTTTTATTTTCATGTTTTCATTGTTGCCTTCCTGGAGCTATAATTTTTAATGTTTTTGGATGACATAACTGTATGAAGGCTTATTTTTTGTGGAATGAGATATATTGGTCGGTGACACCATTTTGGGTTACATGTACCTTATTACTAAACTTTAACTCATTTAGTGAAGAAATAAAAAAGCAGCTATTATACAATTATATTTTTATGTTTTAAATTTCTCTCTATTCACGTCTTGCAGAAATAAACTGATAACTGTGTTTTAATTGTCAATATATAAGGAGAAGGAAGCACGGCACTCTGCCTATTTTCAGGAGCATGGATAGGGTCGCAACACTTTTAAATATATTTTGTGGGTCACTGATTGTTGTGATACTATAGTTATCTAGTTTCATAAATGTAATGTTTGACAAGAAAAAAAACTGTCTTGTGTTACCTAACTCCGAGAGCTAATAGGGTATTTTGGCCATATCATCATTTTTCTGCATATTTTCCAACTCCAAGCTGTATAAACCTGAATTTTTATTGGATGAAGAAGATCACGTAATGTATTTCTGTAATGAAGGAGGGTGTGACCTAAGGATATCAACACCCTTTATCCAGGAGTGCAGAATTATTAGATAGATTGTTTTAATTGTGCAAAATGGCCAAAAAAGTGAGATGCAGCACTAAAATATAGCTAAAATATGGGGGGTGTGATCACAGAACCATCAAAAGGTTTGTTTCAAATAGCAGGTTCACAAATAAAGTGTTGAGAAAAAAAGATGCACATTAACTGCCAAAGGTTTGAGAAAATTCAAATGTGATGCTGCCAGGAGCCCATTATCCTCCAGTGCTGAACTCCAACCTCCCTGGAGAGCCCAGAAGAACAAGGTGTCCAGTGTTCAGAGACACGGCCAAGGTGAGGAGGGCTGAGATGAGAGTGAGTTTTGATGGAGTGGATGGATGGGCCCGTGGCTGGACCTTTACTTTGCCTCAGACACCAGAAAGATGGAGGTGGGCACTGCTATGAGCTGGTATAATTAAAGATGAGCTAGTTGGACCTTTTCGGGTTGAAGATGGAAGGAAAGTCATCTACCAAACCTACTGCCAGTTCTTAGAAAAACCTTCTTAAAGCAGTGGTACAGGGAAAAGTCTGCATCTTCCAGGAAAACCATCATTTTATGCAGGACAATGCTCCATCATATGCACCAAAGTCTCCCAGGCTTGGCTGCCAGTGAGGCCTTAAAGTTATAAGAATAATGACATGGCCCCAACCACCCCTGACCTAAACCCCATTGAGCCCTTCTTACACAGATTTACAGTGAAAGAAAACAGTCACTTCTCAGCACTGTCTGGGAGTCTATGGTTGGTACTCCCAAAAAGTTGATCGTCAGCAGATTAAAAAAATAACAGACTCCATGGATGGAATTGAAAAGTCATAAACTGTAATTGAAAAGAAAGGTGTCCATATTGTTCTGTGACATTTTTTTTTAATGTCAGAAATTTAGTTTGTAAATTTTGATTTGTTTAGTTACTATTCTCTGTTTAACGGATGAAAATATACAATTAAAATGGTAAACTTTATGTTTTTAATTTAGCATAACTGTACAAGAATAGTCCTCTAAAATTATGCACCTACACATGTTCTTCTAAGAGCTCGTGATGACGACAGTATAACGCGGATGAGTGCCTATCCGTCATTTTGACGGATATCACTCATTTCATGTTATTCTATGGGGCTGTGCACATGTCCGAATTCTTCCTCGGACTGATTTGGTCCGAGGAAAAAAAAAAACTGCAGCATGCAAGATTTGCCTCCAAGAATTAAGGCCCCGTCACACGCAGCGACGTATCAAACGATATATCGCCGGGGTCACGGATAGCGACGTCATTGCACGTGATAGCAAGGAACGACCGTTAATGATGGAACGTACTCACCTTATCCATCGTTGACACGTCGTTCCTTTTTAAAAAATCGTTGATTGTGGAGGACGCAGGTTGTTCATCGTTCCTGAGGCAGCACACATCGCTACGTGCGACACCTCGGGAACGACGACCTGCAGTTTACCTGCGGCTGCCGGCAATGCGGAAGGAAGGAGGTGGGCGGGATGTTACGTCTCGCTCATCTCCGCCCCTCAGCTTCTATTGGGCAGCCGCTTAGTAACGCCGCTGTGACGCTGCATAAACCGTCCCCTTAGAAAGGAGGCGGTTCGCCGGCAACAGCGACGTCTCTAGGCAGGTAAGTACGTGTGACGGCTTTAAACGATTTTGTGCGCCACGGGGCAGCGATTTGCCCGTGACGCACAAACGACGGGGGCGGGTGCTTTCACCAGCGATATCACTGTGTGTAACACACCCTTTAGATGGCTCTTATCCATTCAATTTCATGGGTCCGTGTAAAAAAAAAAAATCGGTTTGTACTTAGATTTTCTCTCTTCACTTCTGCGGAAGTCAGAACACACTCAACTAAAACTCTGATTAGTCTGATCAGGGTGTGATTGGCATAATCAGACTGATTTTCATGGATGTGGAGAAAATGTTCGTGTGACCCCAGAATAAGAAAGCCAGAACTTCACTCTTACTTTCTTAAATATTCATGTTTATTAAACTGCTGGACTGACCGTCAGGATTGTAGTTGTTCAATAATAAAATGAATAGATCAAAAATACAAATTGTGTAATAACTGGGCACACAGGGTAAGTCTTGTAATTTTTCGTCAAAGGAGATAGCTTTATGGGGGCTTGTTTTGTTCCATGACATACTTGATATACTGTACACGCACATGACCTTATTATCACATAGGTAATACATTGCACTTCTTGTATTTAATCTGGGACACAGCTGACCACTTGCCACCATTCATATTGGAGTTTGACATGACACAAGTCAGGTATTGATAATGTTTTTAACTTCAGTAGGTTAGGGACTGTCTCAGATTGGTACACCTTGACGAGGTGAGACAGTGTATACATTTTTGCAAAAATGTATAAAGTACCCTGTTATTAAGCACTTGCAATTTATTTTATTTATAGTCAGGGTATTTTACATGCAATTTTTCTCTTTGGTTTTTTTTCTAGTCTTAAGGCTGCAATTCACATGCTTAATGTTGCATGTTTACTGAACATTGTTTCAGCTCAGGTTTTTGGTGTTTTTTGTATGTTATCTTGCTTTTTTGCAAGTTGGGGGCGCAGTCCTCCTAATACTGAGACTGAACAGCTGATTGCGTCTCACTTTACTGTGTATTTAATCTGGGACACAGCTGACCACTTGCCACCATCCATATTGGAGTTTGACATGACACAAGTCAGGTATTGATAAGGTTTTTAACTTCAGTAGGTTAGGGACTGTCTCAGATGTGTACACCTTGACGAGGTGAGACAGCTTTTTACCTTTTTGCAAAAATGTATACACTAAGTACCCTGTTATTAAGCACTTGCAATTTATTTATTTATAGTCAGGGTATTTTACATGCAATTTTTCTCTTTGGTTTTTTTTCTAGTCTTAAGGCTGCAATTCACATGCTTAATGTTGCATGTTTACTGAACATTGTTTCAGCTCAGGTTTTTGGTGTTTATTGCACTTCTTGTGTAGTGCAGTGTATTTACTAACTTGTCAGTGTATGATCGACAGGTTGCCTATCCAATTATGCCTCTTTGTCTGGCCTTCGGATGCCATAACAAACTATCAACATCATGCAATCTTGCTGCGGGGTGACGAAGGTCTGAAAGAGGGTGTGCTCTCCTCTTGTCAATCTGCTAAATAGCCATTACCACTATTGACAGCAGTATATGACAAGATGGGAAAACCAATCCTAGCAGTTACAGCAAGAGCCTGGCTGTGTATATCTGTCCGTCTACTGAAGCTGATGACACAGGTACAGAAGCTGTACTTTTCCATCAGCATTAGGTATGTATCAATCATGGAGAAGAAAGTGAAATACTAATGACAGATAAATACATTATATAGCACTACTATTTTCACCTTCAGGAAGAGGTTTTGCAAAAGTTAAAGGGGTTGTCTCCTATGCAGACACCCCCTTTAAAATATTATTTTCCATTGAGGAATAAAAGTAACAGTCTGTACACACATCCAGTGTTGGGTCTCCCAGGGATCGAGTGACATTGTTTTGTCATATGAGCCATGTAGTCAAATCAACTGATGAGAACCGGCAACTTCAAATTCACTTACTTTGGACAAAATTGACATCAGGGAAAAGTCCAAGTAGCTGCTGCTTTCTGTCCTTTCTCTGTGTGTCCATCATGTCCAAAGGACATAAGGGTGAAGCGGACCATTATTGGCTGCTGATTTGACTGCGGAGCTCATAAGACATACTGTCACATGAGCCCCAGGAGTCCTGGCTCCACTATAACAGCTCCAGAGGTGAGCACAGGCTGTTATTATTTTACTTTAGGGAATATGGGGATTGAAAAGAGGTGATTCAAGAAATGAACAGCCTGTTTAAAGTGATTTGTATGGTACAGAAAAGGTCCAGTTCACATATTCATTATAATTTATGCTAGTAATGGAAACCACAACAGAGTGCAGATTCAGTCTGCTAAAATCTTCAATGGAAGCTGCCAATTCCAATATGAACACAACTAAAAAAATTATTAAAAAAAACAAATACAAGGTAAGATTTATTTACACTATTGCACCATTTTTTTGAAAATGAGCATTCTGTGAAACGCTTGTTTCAGAGAAATCTTGCAGTGTAAACAGGCTGTTGATCAGCTGACAGAGGAAAAAAGTGCTGTAAACAGTATCTATGCTGCTGAGCATAATGGAAGCCTATGTGCACCGAATGATCTATTACAGATTAATCCGTGATTATTTGAAGCTGGGTCGGCCTCTACAAAGAGACAATTAAATGACCATCAGTCATCAGACAACAAGCCGACTGGTAGTCGTTTAGTGCTCCAGGTCGGCCTGTGTAAATGGAAATGAACCCTGAGGCCCTGTGCGCACTTGCCGTTTTTTGCCGCGGATTTCCTGCGGTTTTGCTGGATGTTTCGCTGCATGTTATGTTCATAACATCTCTGCAGTGATTCACCAGCAAAACCTATGTGAAAAAAAAATGCTGTGCGTACTATGCGGATTTTGACAGCTGCATGTTTTGCTGCGGGATTCCCGCAGCCAAAACAATTGCATGTCACTTCTTTTCCGCACATTGCTGCGGCATTTCACTCCATTGACTGCCATGTAATCGTGAAATCCCGCAGGGAATAACGCAGGCAGCAAATTCTGTGCGGTTCATTGCGTTTTCCTGCGTTATTCCCTCCAGTATTTCGCGGTTTACCTGCGGTAATGTTCATCGCTGCCCTGCGGTTTGTAGAGAAGTGATGTCATTATGACAGGAAAAGGAAGCGGAGCAGAGAGTAAACACACACATCACACTCACACACGGACACAGACATATAGAATACACACAGATCGCACTCACACACTAGAAAAAAAAAACACGTGGGCTCCACCGTATTTTTACCGTGTAGCCGAGGTAAGCACACAGCGGCGACCCGGTATTCTCAGGCTGGGGAGGGCGAGGGCCAGGGTTAATGCCCCTCCCCCTCTCGCAGCCGAGAATATCAGCCCGCAGCTGCCCCGGGACTGTTGCATCCATTATGCGGCAGTACCGGAGCATTCCTGGCTCTGTTGCCGTGATGCGGTAGCAAATCAGAGTAATATAAGGAGTTAATGGTGGCGGATCGCCGCCACTAAGTCCAGGCTTGATCATGGCAGTGTCTATGAGACAGCTGACATGATCAACCCGTAAGTAAAGTGAAAAAAACACACCGAAAAATCCTTTATTTTAAATAAAACACAAAAAGGCCCCTCTTTCACTATTTTATTAACCCCCCCCCCCCCAAAACATACAGGTCCGGAGTAATCCACGTCCTGCGATGCTTGCATCCAGCCACGACTGACACAGCGCTGAATGTAGCCTCGCAACGAGACAGCAGAGGTAACCACAGGGCAGTACCCACAGCCGGTAATGTGAACACACATTACCGCTCGGGAGAAATGCAGCGTGTGCTCATAGGGACTCTATCTATCCCTCTATCTATCCTTCTATCTATTCTTCTATCTGTCTTCTATTCTTCTGTCTATTTATCTGTCTGCTATCTATCTCAGAAGGAAATTACTTTTTTTTTTCAATCTGCAAAGCACATGTACCAACCCGCATGCGGCAAAACCGCGGCAATACCGCGAACAATACAGCGGTAAAACCGCAGCAAACCGCATGCGGTTTTCGGGTGCGGTTTGCTGCGGTTTTTTACAACGGGTGCGGTAATCTTTCAGACCCTGCGGAATTTTCTTAAGAAAATTCCGTTATTCAGTGCGCACAGGGCCTTAGGCTGATTTTACTTGACATTTACAGAAAAAAACTCACCAAAAGGAGTGTGGAGGTTGAGTGGCTGTCACATCGGCATCTTGCATCTTGGCTAAAGCCATCTTGATGAGGAAGCCTCACCACATTCTGTGTGCACATATCATTTGTCTTGGCTCCTTTTGGGGAGTTTTTTTTTTATATAGTTCTATGTGGTTTTTCTGACATTTACGGACCAAGTATGGTCCACATGTTTAAACTTATTGCAGATCTACCAAACTGAACATAGCTATGATCAGGTCAACAGGCAAGAGGTGGGCCCAAACATTATGGTTTGTACTCAGATTGTAAACGTCAGTTGGACTAAACCGGCCTCAAGAAAGCATGAACTACTCAAGTCTAAGGTGTAACATCTCTCCTTGTGGAGACATGCATGAC
Source organism: Anomaloglossus baeobatrachus (assembly GCF_048569485.1). NCBI lineage: Eukaryota > Metazoa > Chordata > Amphibia > Anura > Aromobatidae > Anomaloglossus > Anomaloglossus baeobatrachus. Next base: position 342,066,032 of record NC_134355.1, on the reverse strand, counting down.
ATCCAAGTATAAACAGGCCAAGAAATGCTGCTTTGGGAATATTCTCTTTAGAGAAAGAGAGGACTAGAACTCTAGTGCGACCTATTGGAAATACCAATCCTAAGGGGGGCTTTGCACACTACGACATCGCAGGTGCGATGTCGGTGGGGTCAAATCGAAAGTGACGCACATCTGGCGTCGCAGTTGTTATCGTAGTGTGCAAATCCTTTTTGATACGATTACCAAGCGCAAAAGCGTCGTTATCGTATCATCGGTGTAGGGTCCGACATTTCCATAATGCCGGTGCAGCGACAGGTACGATGTTCTTTCTCGTTCCTGCGGCCGCACACATCGCTGTGCATGAAGCCGCAGGGGCGAGGAACATCTCCTACCTGCGTCTCGGCTGCAATGAGGAACGAAGGAGGTAGGCGGGATGTTTACATCCTGCTCATCTCCGCCCCTCCGCTGCTATTGGCCGCCTACCGTGTGACGTCGCTGTGACGCCGCACGACCCGCCCCCTTAGGAAGGAGGCGGTTTGCCGGCCAGACCGGCGTCGCAGGGCAGGTGAGTGCATGTGAAGCGAAGCTGCCGTAGCGATAATGTTCGCTACGGCAGCTATCACAAGATATCGCTGCTGCGACGGGGCAGGAGCTATCGCGTTCAACATCGCAGCATCGGCTTGCAATGTCGCAGCGTGCAAAGTACCCCTAAAAGTCAATATTGACCCTTTAACAAGCCTTACTATACTACTTAGGATAAAAGCCAACCCAGAATCTCTATTTGCAGTCACATGTTTAGGGGTGTTGCCCTTACTCGGTACAAAGCAAAAGATCTGATTTGGCTATATGAGAGGCTAAAGCCTGCTTTACACCAGGCAATCTATCGTGCGATAGATCGTCGGGGTCACGGTTTTTGTGACGCACATCCGGCATCGCTGGCGATGCCGGCCTGTGTGACACCTCTTAGCGACGCAGTATCGCTCACAAATCGTGAGTCGGGTACTGCTCGTTAGGTTCCATAATATCGTTTACTTTAGTTGCCCATCGTTTCCGTGGTAGCACACGTCGCTCCGTGTGACACCACGGGAACGATGAGCAGCTCACCTGCCTCCCGCGGCCGCCGCCGTCTCTATGTGGAAGGAAGGAGGTGGGCGGGATCTTTACGTCCCGCTCATCTCCGCCCCTCCGCTTCTATTGGCCGGCGCCCGTGTGACGTCGCTGTGACGCCGAACGTCCCTCCCACTCCAGGAAGTGGACGTTCGCCGCCCACAGCGAGGTCGCACGAGAGGTAAGTATGTGTGACGGGGTTTAGTAACTTTGTGCGACACGGGCAGCGATTTGCCCGTGACGCAAAAAGGACGGGGGCGGGTACGATCGATTGTGAAATCGCACAATCGGTCGTACCGTGTAAAGCAGGCTTAAGGAATAACGTCTCTCCTTGTGGTGAGTGACATGCCAGTGTGAGGAGACTTCTAGGCCATGGAATGCACCTCTGGGAAGTAAAATCTGCAAATTGCCTCTTTAGAGAGGAAGAGGTCTTGATCTCCAGTGCCACCTATTGGAGCTACTCACGGACATTCTGGTAAAGAAAGAAAAAAACGCCGCTCCCCATTTAGAGCTTAGTTCTTTTGCCACTATTATTTTTAGTCACTGCACAATTTACACTACAGCTTTAATTAGCCATTATTAATGATTACACGTACCTCTGAGCACAGAAACAAACAAAAGGAGAAGGTTTCCAAGCCAACCGTTAACATTTTATCATTGCCGCTACATACAGCTGCTTCAATATATATTTTACGTGCTCTGCAGAGGTTGTAATTAGAAGAATAGGAACAAATAGTTATTTAATCCATCTTCAAGCTATCCAGAATGTTTACTGATACAATTGCTAAAGTTCCATTAACAATGCGATACCGGACAGAACTGGAGCATACTAAAACTACGCAGCTGCACAATTCTACCATAATGGTCAGAGATTAAAACTTTTCTTCACCAAGATGAAGCCTTTCAGTGATATCACGCTCTCTTCAGAGAATTGTAAGCACACATAATAAACCATGATTTTCTGAGAACGTAATTTAAATGTCCTTTTATGCTGAAGTGACAGAACCATAATTTCCAGCTTGACGTAAAATATCATACGCTTCTAGCTACACTGCCGGAGGAAAAATACCTTAAACAAATGTCACCTGTAATTATGTAATAACGCGGCAGTTTGCTGTAAATAGTTCAGAAATATTTTGCGGAAATGTGTGTTATGTGTACTTTGTGCAAATTACACTGGTGCTTGGTACCGTTATGTTTTGTTTTACTGGTTAATCGACTCTCAACAATAGAAGAAAGAAAAATCTAACTTCAGAATAGGTTTGTACTCAAATCATGCATATGGTATTAGACAAATGTGGGTCAAACCCGCTAATAGCGACATGATTACTCGACATTCAAATGTGTACGACAGCCCCGGACAGTTTGTTTTTGGGCAAGGTGTCCGATCCCAGACTGCCGATTCATTTATTCACCTCGTAGCACCTTTTTCATAGAAAACACACAAATGCTCGGCCTAGCCAGTGCTCCAGTGTATAGAATGGCAGCTAGAGATGGCTGCCGACTGAGTGATCGGCAGAAACATGTTTCAGCCAATTGCAATCTTAAAGGGAATTTGTCAGCGTTTTTTTTGCTATGTAACCAGAAGACAGCATGGTGCAAGGGTTAATACAGAAAATTCAAGAATGCCTGACTTGTCACAGTCCGATCGGTTGTTTATTTGCTATGTTTGTTTAAGCAGCAGGACCCTTATCATTGCTTGGAATACAATGTCACACACAGGGTAATCTGGCATGCCCCCTCCTCTGATTGATATCTTAAGGCCACTTTACACACAGCGACATTGCTAGCGATGTCGCTGCCGATCGCACCCGCCCCCGTCGTTTGTGCATCACGGGCAAATTACTGCCCGTGGCGCACAGTATCGTTAGTCCCCATCACACATACTTACCTGCCTAGCGATGTCGCTGTGGCCAGCGAACCGCCTCCTTTCTAAGGGGGCGGTTCGTTAGGCGTCACAGCGGCGTCACTAAGCGGCCGTCCAGTAGAAGCGGAGGGGCTGAGATGAGCGGGCTGAACATCCCGCCCACATCCTTCCTTCCTCATTGCGGGCAGCCGCAGGTAAGGCGATGTTCCTCGTTCCTGTGGTGTCACACGTAGCGATGTGTGCTGCCGCAGTAACGACGAACAACATGCGTCCTGCAACAGCAACGATATATTCGGGAAAGGAACGATGTGTCAATGATCAACGGTTAGGTAAGTAATCGTTCGTGCGTTTCACATGCAACGACGTCGCTAACGAGGCCGGATATGTCATGAATTCTGTGACCCCAACGACATCTCGTTAGCGATGTCACTGCGTGTAAAGCAGCCTTTACCGTGTATGGACAATCTGTATTAAGAACCTGGAGTGGGAGGGGGAAGCTCTCTGGACTCTACTACATGACTAAAGCTTAAAATTCTGATTGTGTCAGAACGGCTGCAGCCAGTAATCTAAAGCCTGCTTTAGACGCTGCAATGTATCTTATAATGTGTCGGCGGGGTCACGTCGTAAGTGACGCACATCCGGCATGGTAAGGTACATTGTAGTGTGTGACAGGTACGTGCGATTGCGATTGAACGTTAAAACGTTCATTGCATACACATCATACTTTTCTCTAGAATTGCACATCAGATTGTTCATTGTACCCGGGGTAGCACACATTGCAGTGTGTGACACCCCGGGAACGATGAACAGATCTTACCTACGTCCTGCGGCTCCCGGCCCACAATGCGGAAGGAAGGAGGTGGGCGGGAAGTTTACGTCCCGCTCATCTCCGCCCCTCCGCTTCTATTGGCCGGCTGCCGCGTGACGTCGATGTGACGCCGAACGTCCCTCCCACTCCAGGAAATGGACGTTTGCCGCCCACATCAAGGTCGTATGGAAGGTAAGTACGTGTGACGTTTGTGTGGCATGTTCAACAAATTGAACGTGCCACACATACGATGGGGGCGTTGCAAATATATCGTATGCGAAATTGCAACGTGTAAAGCAGGCTTTAGTCATACATTATTGAATTCAGGATCTCTATGGCAACATCAGGCTGCTCTTAGATGAGGTAGCAAAAACCTGCTGACAGATTCCCTTTATGTAAAAGTGTGGGCTTTAACCAAAGGTGTCAATCTCAGCACTGACGCAGAAGCAGGATGGAATAGTTGAACCTTTAGGCTGGGGACACACAGGTTTTATTCCGAGTCAATCACAAACACTTGGCTCCCGCTCTGCTGGAGTTTAAATCGAGTGTTATGCGAGTATCATGCCACTGTGCTGCGATCCTGCGAACACAGCACAGCTTTGGAGGGCAGGGCAGAGCTGCAGAGGAGAGGGAGGGAGTAATCTACCCATCTCCTCCACTGTCAGCTGATGCGATTATCACACTGCACTCGCGTTACACTGGTGTAATGTGAGTGTAAAACGATGTTTCTTTCGCACACATAGACTTGTATGGGTGCAAGTGAAAACTAATCGTATTCCACCCGCAACATGCTGCGATTGTTTTCTCGGTCCGATTAGGGCTGAGAAAAAAATTGCTCATGGGAGCGGGCCCATACAGAACATGCGTCCGGGTGGAATGCGATTTTTTTTTATCGCATTCCACTTGCTCCGTTCTACTTGCAGTGTGTGCCTACCCTTACAAAATGCCTTTTAAAAAAAAAAATGAATAAGCAGGAGCAAAAGTTCGTATAGAAGCGTGTTCACACTATGGCTGTTTAACAGACAAAACCTAAGATAGAAACAAAATGAGCATATACCCTGCGGTAAGTAAATAGTAATAGTACATATAAATAACATAGGGTACTCTGTAAACACTCTTTTTGATCAAACAAGTGTATAAGCCATCCCAACGCTTCTGAACGGTCCGATTCTGTCCTGCCCCCATGTATATTAAGGTTGGTTGACACAAGGTGAGGTTTTAATATTAGAGGTTAGGACCTTCCCAATTGGTGTACACCTTGTCATGGTGGGATAGCTTTTACACTTTTTTGATTAAAAACAGTGTTTACTAGGTACACCATGTTATTTATATATATTTTACTATTTCCATACTTAAAGTACTGCAGTGTCCTTCTGATTCTATTTTAGGTTTTGCCTGTTGAAATGCCATTTAAGTATCATTAAATGGAATTATTTAACCCCCTTTCATACCAGATGCTCCAGTTTTTGATAGATCTCACTCTTCGCTCAGCTTCTTTCCAACTCTTTCTTTTTTCTTCGTTTTTACAGTTCTGATGGGACCACCTTACAGATGATGTTTTCTTAGGCCATAATGACGACAAATATAAAAAACCCTGGGTTTTTTTTCCTCCCTTCCCTTTTATCGACAAAGATCAGTTGCCATAAACCACTTGAATAGAGATGACTGACCCCGAGGTTTGGTGTTCATGCCAAACACAGACTTTACACAAAAAAGCGAGTTCAGATTTGGAGTTCGGGTGCTTTACGTCTGAGCACCACTCGCGCGAGCATCGCTGTACTCCGGTATGCTCAGTGCTGAGCCGCTTGCAGAGTTTGAACAGCTCACACTGGGGGTAACAGCAGCAGATCGGATGCAGTGTGCACAAAAAGAAATGGAAAAACCCTGCCACCAACGGAAGTGATCTCTTTATGGCTGGCTGCATGTGAGTGGAGACCCAAAGTGCCCAATTAGTAACGTCCATTGGGGATCAGGTAAAAGGCCCAGTCACACACAACGACTTACCAGCGATCCCGATAACGATTCCACATGATAAGGATCGCTGGTAAGTCGCTGGTGAGATGTCAAACAGTCAGACCTTACCAACGATGCAGTAGCGACCTGTGTAACGATCTCTGCAGTCACTGGGAACCTGTCTCACAGTGTCAAACACAGCGATGTATCCTGCCCAGCAGGACATCGCCTTTGAAGAATATGGTCCTGACCATTCGGCAACGACTAGCGATCTCACAGCAGGGGCCTGATCGCTGGTAAGTGCCACACATAACGAGATCGCTAACGGGATCGCTCCTGCATCACAGAAACTGTGACTCAGCAACGATCTCGTTAGCGATCTCGTTGTGTGTGACGGGGCCTAAAGTCTGGGTACCAAACTTTTCTGGGTCCACTCATCTCTACTCTTGAATTGCCATATGACTGCTTATACATTGATATTTTGAAAATTAGTTGAATTACAGTTCTTGTTTTCTTTCTGGTCTACAGCAGTTTGTACAAAATTCAAATATATAAAAAAGTGGGGTTTTTTTTTAAATAAAGTCTGGAAAAAGCTAAATATGAGCCCAATTCTGTGATACCTGCATCAAACACTGCTCTCCTGTAGTGTGGTCATGGCCTCAGCTTCCGACCCCCTCGCACCACTCTTGTAGGTAAATGTTTCCTCAGTCTTCCGTCTCTACTTACTGCCAATGCAGCCTGCTGTGTGATATCGGAGAGCAGATACAGCTGCAGGACTAATTGCTGGAGAAAACAGTCTGCATTTTCTCTAGAATGAATAAAACATACTCAGTAGGATTGCTGGAAAGTTTAATAATGACCACGATGCTCATATGCCATATGAGTATTAGTGAATACTTGTGTTCTCTATAAAATAACAATTCCAGAGAATACATTTTTGTCCAACTCCGTATTGTGCAGTTTCAATGTTATTTCTTTGTGAAATTTATGAATAAATTTACAACTGGGAGTAAGCATTCTTCCAAGGAGGTCTCCCTACAGTCTGGCTTGTCAGCACTGGTGGAAAAGTGTCAGATTGTGTAATTCTACATGAAAAAAGAATATTAACGGGGCAGCCCGATACCTATAATGCCCTTCATAAATATCTATTTTTATGCCTGAACCACTTTTATCATTTTCTTTATTATTATATTTCTCCCGCTATAGCTAACCCCTATTTTTTTTCTTTAGGGAAGTCTCAAAGAGAAAGTCAAAGTAGGACAGCGCTGCAGTCACTTCTCTGCATGTTTTATTACCCCCTATGAAACAGGACGTCATCAGTGGGTGGCACAGCAGTCATTTATGACAGCTCTTGTTACCACCACCCCTGATGACGTCCTGTTTCAGGGGGTGGAGGAGCTCATGGAGAAGTGACTACGACTAATATCACTACCGCCTGCATCTTTAGTGGCCACTGCCTTACTTCTGTTGCGACAGCCACAGTACCCACTTCTTTCCCAGAAAAAAAATAACATCATCAGATGGCGGTGATAAAAGTAGGGTGAATGACAATGGCCCCACCATATACAGCTTCTATCACTGCCCTGAAATGAGTTGTCATCAGAGGGAGGTGATAGAAGAAGTGTGAGTGACAGCATCTTTTTTGAGCTGGTCAAAGCTGATATTGTCAAGCTTCCATCCAAGTCACCTGTATCCTCTAACATCACGGCGGCTGAAAAACAAGCTATCCAGAAATTGAAAAACAGCACGGACTTCATTATTAAGGAAGCCGACAAGGGAGGGAATGTTGTTCTGTGGCCTACATCTATGTATATAGATGAGGCCCACAGACAACTTAACAATACCACCTTCTATGTCAAACTACCGTCGGACCCCACTTCTGCATTTACGTCCAAGTTATACCATCTCTTGCACTCCGCCTGTCATCTTGGCATTATTTCTGTAAAGGAAAAAGAATATATGTGGGTTACTGACCCAGTGGTTCCAACCTTTTATATGTTACCCAAGGTGCACAAGTCCGTGGAGAGACCTCCTGGTCGCCCTATTGTGGCGAGCATCGGCGGCTTGTGCGAAAAGGTTGGGACATACGTGGACTTCTTTCTCCAGCCCTTGGTCTCGAGCTTACCATCATATATACGGGATACATCCCATTGTGTGCAGCTGTGCAGACAGGTGGCCTTGAGACCTCGTGTTCTCTTGGTCACCTGTGATGTAGAATCCCTTTATACCAACATTGGACACAATGAGGGTATGAGAGCTGTCTTGTATTTTTTGGACCAACAATGTGGCTCAGATCGTATGCATGACTCCCTATTGGCTGACCTCCTGGACTTTGTCCTCAAACATAATTATTTTCTGTTTGACCGGACTTTTTACAAACAAGTCTCCGGAGTCGCCATGGGCGTACGCTGCGCACCATCTTTCGCCAACCTTTTTTTGGGGTGGTGGGAGGCCACTGTCGTTTCGCAATCTTGGGCTTTTCAAAAACAGGTGTTACATTGGTACCGTTACATTGACGACATTCTCTTTGTGTGGGAGGGTACAGAGGAAGAATGCTTGGCATTTATCATGGAATTGAATCAAAATAATTTGAATATCTTCCTCTCCCACACTATCTCGCCTGTAGCGGTTACCTTCTTGGACTTGGTCATCTCCATCAAGGATCAAGGTTTATCCACGTCCCTATTCCGAAAGACGACGGCAACCAACAGTCTCCTTCATTTTTCAAGCTTCCACCCCCAGCACATCAAGACAGGTATTCCTATGGGACAATTTTTGCGAGTGAGACGCAACTGTAGCGAGATGGCGGACTTTGACCAACAAGCTTGTGGACTTACATACAGGTTCATGGAGCGTGGCTATCCACGCAAGATCATCGCACGTGCTCACCAGAGAGCGAAAAAGGAAACTCAGGTGTCTTTGATCCAGGCCAAACCAAAAATTCAGGAAAAACATATTCGATTTATTACCAACTACAACAACAGCTGGCACAAGGTAAGGGACATTTTACAGACACATTGGCCTATCCTCACCTCTGACTCGCAGACCTCTATGGTGGTGGCTCCATATCCTCTCTTAACGGCCCGCCGGGCCCCCAACTTGAGAGATCTACTGACTCGCAGCCACTTTACCAGACCCTCTACCAAGCTGCAACGGGGCATCACTTTAAGGGGCTCTTTTCCATGTGGGTAATGCAATATATGTGAATATATGCATGCGACACGTGATACATTTCGTAACCCACAGGATTCGACCGACCATCACCTTAGGACCTATATAAACTGCAAATCCAGGAATGTAATCTATTGCATTGTCTGTCCCTGCGAAAAGGTCTACGTCGGACAAACTACTCAAGAGCTCCGCAAACGCATCCAGAAGCACTTTTCAACAATCAACCTGGCGGCTTCTGATATCCGTAAAGGTAAAACTTTGACTTCTGTGGCCTCGCATTTTTTGTCCAAACATCATGGCAATCCACGAGGCACGAGGGTCACTGGCTTGCAAAAATTCTTTGGCAATGCCAGAGGGGGCTCATGCTCAAAGTGGTTACTGCAGAATGAGTCCCGTTGGATCTACAATCTACACTCAGTAACGCCTATGGGAGTGAACGAGGAGCTACTCTTTACCGGCTTTTTGGGCTGATTCTGGGTTCTATCTTATATATACATTTTTCCTTTATTCCTTCCTTTTTTTCTTGCAGTATCTATATGGCTCCTGTAACATATTTCGACATCATGACAGTTGATTGGGACCGTCGCCTGTATTTGAAATATCCATATGTCGGAGGTCAAGGTGGAGCTACTCGTCTACTCTTCATTCCCAATGCGGATCAGCATGGAACATTAAGAATAACATTTTTCCGTATCATCACTTTTACAATGGTTTTGGGACTCTCTCTGTGATCCGCCCTGATACCCTATAGAAATGGATATACTACCTCTTGGGATAACCGTATTTCCAAATCCCTACATGCTGGTTTTAGGAACGAGATCTATAGGGTAATGTCATCATACAAACGCCAAATGTGGGTTATGATATGAAATATGGTGCCTTTATCCTAGGCTGTGCTTATATGTGTATATATATAATTATTCAGGTACATCTCTCTGTAGGTATGAATGGAGCCCGGGCTTATGTATACGTGCACACATGATCATACACACGTGACTATTGTGCGCGTGTGTGTAGATATGTGTGTACGTGGGTATGTGTCTGTGCACCTGTACATATGCGCGGATACATGCACAGGTATGCATGTGTGTCAAAAAAAAAAAAAAAAATGCCCATTCGTGTACCTTGATAAACACCAAACTGACATATTGTATTCACATATGTCTTTTTATCTATGGCTTACCGATATGGATTTGTGCTGATGTGGGTTTTTTAAAACATTTCCCACTGCATATATAATATATTCTAATTCTACTCTAACCACTATAGAGTGGATGCAGGGTTCACCACAGCAGCATCAGATGGCAATTCTCCTTTTACAGCGCTTTGCTATGTATTCCTTTTTGTCTACTCCACCTCGCCGTAGCATCCCACCATGCATGAGTTAACACGGCGCTGCTCAGATAACATACCCTGACTCTCACAGGTTTGTGTACTCTTGTTAATTACCAAGCATACTTATATGCCGCTTTGTTGTATACCTCTGCACTTGCCCTGAGGAAGCCGCTCAGGCGGCGACACGCGTTGGCCTGCTAACCCTGGGTATACTGCCGCTTTATATTCATGCTTGACTCCCCACTACTGGTCTGGTCTCTCTTGACTATCAGATTATATGCACTTACTGGTTGAACTGGTATTGTACCTGTGCATTAGACTGTGCATTAGACTTTAGCTGCAGCATGCACTATTAACAAACCCCCTGGGAGGTTCTGTATTGTTTATGGATATGTGCTCAAACGTCCATGGTTTATGTACATGCTCAGGATATTTAGGATCAGGAATTAATTCTTATGTCCTGTGATTGTCCTTCTATATACTTGTTATATCCAATGCATCTGTAGGTAACCCTTTCCCTCTCTATGACTGTATATCTTATAGGGATATGTTACAGACATTCACCTAAGAGACGTTGTTGCTGCTTGTGTGGGTCCAGATCAAACATTGGGTATATTTCAGCATTTCTATTTGGCATCATTTACAGCATCTAAACCTTGGCTATTTATGTATTTATCTTCACCATCTCCTATGTAATGCTGTTTTTTTTATTTGCCCAGGGTGAACCGACCTCACCTCTTGTTTGCATGTTCACTTTTGTATCTTTGGTTTTAAATGGTTTTAAATATTGATATACAATAAAGGCAAATTATATATTTTTTACTATCGGTGTGCATTTGATTCATGTGCGGTTGCTTTCTTCTCCTTCTCACCATACAGCTTTCATCACTGCCCCTGAAACAAATCATCATCAGGGGATAGTAACAGAACCAGGGTAAGTGACACCAGCGCTTTCCACTGATGATGATTCAATTGAGGGCGGTGAGAGAAGCTGTGGGTGGTGCTGTCACTCACATTGCTTCTATTACCGCCCTCTGATGTGTTTCAGGGATTGAGGCAGAGGTGTCAGAAACCCTGACTGTTCAACACTAACCTCCATTGCTACTTGGTTAATGTAGAGTTAAATTACATAATACACAATTTGCCTTAAGATTAAGCTACCCTAACTGAAAATCTATTAAAACTTAACGTTTATTATCCTTATTATTAAATGCCCGATAATTAAAAACACCGCAGGTAAGGAGACATGGTTCATGTACCATTATTATCTCATAAGGACTAACAGGCCGCGGACCTTTGTCTCCTATAACATCCCTATTGATTAGCTCTCTCTAATACGGCTTTGAAAACTTAACAACTCCTAGCCTCCACAACATGTTTCATCATGTCTGGCTTCATCAGGGTAATGTGAGGATATAATATATATATATATATATATATATATATATATATATATATATAGTTAGGTCCAGAAATATTTGGACAGTGACACAAGTTTTGTTATTTTAGCAGTTTACAAAAACATGTTCAGAAATACAATTATATATATATAATATGGGCTGAAAGTGCACACTCCCAGCTGCAATATGAGAGTTTTCACATCCAAATCGGAGAAAGGGTTTAGGAATCATAGCTCTGTAATGCATAGCCTCCTCTTTTTCAAGGGACCAAAAGTAATTGGACAAGGGACTCTAAGGGCTGCAATTAACTCTGAAGGCGTCTCCCTCGTTAACCTGTAATCAATGAAGTAGTTAAAAGGTCTGGGGTTGATTACAGGTGTGTGGTTTTGCATTTGGAAGCTGTTGCTGTGACCAGACAACATGCGGTCTAAGGAACTCTCAATTGAGGTGAAGCAGAACATCCTGAGGCTGAAAATAAAGAAAAAATCCATCAGAGAGATAGCAGACATGCTTGGAGTAGCAAAATCAACAGACGGGTACATTCTGAGAAAAAAGGAATTGACTGGTGAGCTTGGGAACTCAAAAAGGCCTGGGCGTCCACGGATGACAACAGTGGTGGATGATCGCCGCATACTTTCTTTGGTGAAGAAGAACCCGTTCACAACATCAACTGAAGTCCAGAACACTCTCAGTGAAGTAGGTGTATCTGTCTCAAAGTCAACAGTAAAGAGAAGACTCCATGAAAGTAAATACAAAGGGTTCACATCTAGATGCAAACCATTCATCAATTCCAAAAATAGACAGGCCAGAGTTAAATTTGCTGAAAAACACCTCATGAAGCCAGCTCAGTTCTGGAAAAGTATTCTATGGACAGATGAGACAAAGATTAACCTGTACCAGAATGATGGGAAGAAAAAAGTTTGGAGAAGAAAGGGAACGGCACATGATCCAAGGCACACCACATCCTCTGTAAAACATGGTGGAGGCAACGTGATGGCATGGGCATGCATGGCTTTCAATGGCACTGGGTCACTTGTGTTTATTGATGACTGTCAGGTTTCCGGGTTTTCCAGTTCTCTTTTTTGCATGAGCTTGCCCTCGGTTAACATGGAGTTTTATGTTCTGTTGCCCTACTTCCTGTCCAGCTGCTTAAAAGGCCGCCTCTAAGCCTAGTCCAGTGCCTGAGTATACGGCTTGCTGTGTGCTCCTGCTTTGCTGCTGCTGCTACTTCTTGATTACCTTTGGATCCTCCTGAAAGTCTACCGACCGACTCTGGACCATACCCGGTTTCTTCAAGCTGTGCCCGGACTCCGTCTGCCGTCTTTGGTCAGCACGTCTGCCCGGTTTCTTCCGGCTCATAACCATTCTGGACTTTCATCCCGTACGGACACTTCTGGACTTTACCGCTTGCCCCTTGTGTCCCGGCTGCGGCGCATTTAGGCCTTCCGGGGTTGATTGCCGGACAGTCCCTGTATAGGGGTTCGCTCTGGTGGTCTCCCTGGGGGAGTCCGGTGCGTGGCCCCGGGAATCCCCTTCGCTCCGTTTCAGAAAGGTATTTTCATGTGTTTGTTATACTGTGTATTTCCGTTGTGTATCTACCGTGGTTACATATCATAAACATCTTGTACCACAAACTCGTCTCTGGCTGTCATTGCCCTAACGCTATCGAAATCCTCAAAACATACAATAGTATTACATTATACTCAGGCCACAAGAGGATTTCACTGGGGCAATGACTGAGACACGAGGAGTAGATCAGCTCTTTTCTATGATTAACTCCTTGCAGCAGGAGATGGAGGTGGTGCAGACTAAACTTAGAGATATGGAGGCACAGCTGGGCCATGATCACCAGGTACTGGGTCCGGCTATACAGGACTTGCAAGTCAGAGTGGAGGCTCAGGAAGCCGGCCCCACTACGTCCGTATCAGCTGCCGGTATGCCTAGGTTACCCCCATTCCGTTTCAATGGTGACCGTAGTCAGTTTCGTGGATTTGTGAACCAATGTATACTGTTTTTTGATGTACATGCTGATTATTACCGTTCTGACCGGTCCAAAGTGTTATGTATAATTATGTTATTAACCTCACGAGCACTGGCTTGGGCTAATCCTATGATAGAGAACCGGGACATCCGTTTAAATCACCTAGATGATTTTCTGACCGCAATGGCGCAGATGTTTGATGATCCGAATCGCCGTGCTACCGCTGAATCGGCTCTCCTTTCCTTACGTCAGGGAAAGCGTTCTGTAGTTGAATATGCCACTGAGTTCAAGAGGTTAGTGGTAGACACCGACTGGGGAAACAATGCATTATTGTCGGTTTTCAGAAAGGGGTTGTCCGGTACCATCAAGGACGAGTTAGCTCGTTCTGAATCTCCAGGGGATTTTGAACTGTTTCTCCAGCACTGTGTGCGTATTGATACCCGCTTGACGGAACGTAGACAGGAAAAATGGGCAGCTGTAAACCGTGTAAACAACTTTGCATTTCCTTCCAGAGAACCCGCTCTCAGGACGCCACGGGAGGCCGAGGACGTTCCTATGCAAGTGGACTCTCTGCAAAAGCGAGAGACCAATGAACGTCGCGAACACCGGCTCCGTGAGCGTCTGTGTTTCTATTGCGGTCAATCGGACCATTTCTTGATCGACTGCCCGAAACGTCCGAATCGCCCAAATAAGGTATTGGCAGCCATGGCAGAGTGTGACAACACGGACGCAGAGTCCGATATCTCTGAGGCAAGTGGACACTTGGATGCGGTATTTCCCTTGACTGTAATGTCAACCTCACCGAAGGACTCGGAAGGGAAATATACCCATTGCTCGCTCCCCATTCAGATCCGGTGGGAGGGACAGCTAATACCTACCTCTGCAATGATAGATTCTGGGGCAGGGGGAAATTTCATGGACTCCTCTTTTGCCAGGAAACACGGTATCCGGACTCAGCAAAGAGCCTCACCGGTTACCATGGAGACGGTAGACGGATCTCCGTTAATCTCTGGACCAGTTGATCGGGAAACCGTACCGCTAGAGTGCGTCATGAAGCCAGGTCAGCAGGAGACCCTTGTTTTCATGCTAATTTCTTCTCCTCATTTTCCGATTATTTTAGGTATTCCGTGGCTACGGTCTACAAATCCGGTCATCGATTGGGAAACTAAGGAAATATCCTTCCCACCGCAGAGTATTCCGACCATTAGTCCAACTGTTCCGGTTCCAGTAACACCGAATGCGGAGGGCACTGTACAGGTACCTGTTCTACCCCCGGTGTATAACGACTTTGCGGACATATGCGACAAAAGAAAAGCCGATCGGCTTCCCCCGCATAGACCGTATGATTGCCCCATAGACTTACTCCCAGGGGCGGAGATCCCGTTTGGTCATGTCTACCCGTTGGCGGCACCTGAGCTAGAAGCACTAAAAAACTACATTGATGAAAGTCTGGCGAAGGGATTTATTCGTCCGTCTACCTCACCAGCAGGGGCACCCATCTTTTTTGTGAAAAAGAAAGAGGGGACTCTAAGACCCTGTATTGACTACCGGGAACTGAATAAAATAACCATCCGGAACCGGTATCCGTTACCATTGATTCCTGAGCTATTGGAGAGGGTCCAACAGGCAAAAATATTCACCAAATTGGACCTCCGTGGGGCATACAATCTACTCCGCATACGTCCCGGAGACGAGTGGAAGACCGCGTTCCGATGTCGGTATGGACATTTTGAGTACCTAGTGATGCCTTTTGGACTTTGTAACGCTCCCGCGGCTTTCCAACATCTAGTTAACGATATTTTTAGGGATATCATGGACCAATTCATGGTGATTTATCTGGACGATATCCTAATCTTTTCTGATTCCCTACAGGAACACCAGGAGCACGTCAAGACCGTACTTACCCGGCTGAGGGAAAACCACCTGTACATCAAACTGGAGAAATGCGAATTCCATTGCTCACAGATACAATTCTTAGGTTATGTCATCTCTCCTCAGGGACTGAACATGGAGTCTGGCAAAATACAAGCGATTCTAGACTGGCCGGAACCGGGAAACATCAAAGAGGTACAACGCTTTGTCGGTTTTGCCAACTTTTACCGACGTTTTATCCGTAATTTTTCAGAAATCGTTCGTCCCATCACTCTGTTAACCAAGAAAGGACAGAAGTTTGTGTGGTCCGCCCAGGCCCAGGAAGCCTTCCATCGTCTCAAGGTCTGTTTTACCTCAGCGCCTATATTGGTACATCCGAATCCCGCACTTCCCTTTATCGTGGAAGTCGACGCTTCCGACTACGCATTAGGGGCCATCCTTTCTCAAAGGACTGGGGACAAGAGTCTCTTACATCCGTGTGCTTTCTTTTCCCGCCGGTTGTCCCCTGCAGAAAGGAACTATGACATTGCGGACAAAGAATTGTTAGCGATTATTTCCGCCTTCAAGGAATGGAGACACCACTTACAGGGAGCCGCGCAGCAAGTGATAGTACTCACAGATCATCGTAATCTGGAGTTTCTTAAGTCTGCCAGGTGCCTGTCTCCACGGCAAGCCCGTTGGAGCCTATTCCTTAACCAGTTCAATTTTGTCGTTACATACCGTCCAGGTTCACGTAATGGGAAAGCCGATGCCTTGTCCCGAATCCACGCCGTGGACTCCGTGCCTGGAACCCCGTCTCAGACCGTGTTATCGGATGCCAATTTCGTTGGAGTAATCCAGGACCAGGACTTGTGGAAGGACATCAAGCTGGCCTATGATGGTGACGTATTTCTTGCTGCCCCCCCGAATGATGTAACTCTTGTTCTTCGGAATGGTGTGTGGTTGAGAGAGCGACGCATTTATGTCCCGGAGGCCGTAAGACTTCGGGTTCTCAAGTTGGTCCATGACTCCGTGTTGGCTGGTCATAGGGGGGTACAGAAGACGCAGGAATTTCTGAACCGTTTCTTCTGGTGGCCTACCTGTTTAAAGGACGTAAAGGACTATGTCCACTCATGTGTGGTTTGTGCCCGGTGCAAGGTCCCTCGTGTGGCTCCTACAGGACTCCTCCAACCGTTACCCGTGCCATCTCGCCCTTGGGGGTCTATCTCAATGGATTTTATTGTGGAGTTGCCCGTCTCAGACGGTCACAATACCATTTTAGTGGTGGTGGATCGGTTGACTAAAGCTGCTCACTTTATTCCGTGTGCCGGTCTTCCCTCAGCCGCAGAGACAGTGGATTTGGTTATCCAGAACGTATTCCGATTGCATGGGGTACCAGACGAGATCATCTCTGACCGGGGCGTGCAGTTCACGTCTAGGTTCTGGAAGGGGTTTTGTACGGCACTCCAGATTGATGTCTGTTTGTCTTCTGCATACCATCCTCAGACAAATGGGCAAACCGAACGGACCAATCAAACCCTGGAACAATACCTTCGATGTTATGTCAGCCATCTGCAGGACGATTGGTTGAAGATGCTTCCGTTGGCGGAGTTCTCGTATAACAACACTCAGAGCAGCTCCACTAAGGTAACGCCCTTTTTTGCTAACTTGGGTTACCATCCGACTATTTTGCCTAGGTCACCGGTTGCGGTCTCAGTGCCTGCGGTGGAGGACAGATTGACAGAGCTTCGACAAAATCTGGAGGTTCTAAAGGACAGTGTGGCTACGGCCCAGGAGCGTTACAAGAGGTCGGCAGACACTCACCGGAAACCGGCACCCATGTATAAGGTAGGGGACTCTGTATGGTTGTCCACCAAGAACCTGAGATTGGGTGTCCCTTCGCAGAAGCTGGGACAAAAATTCATCGGTCCATTTAAGATCACCGGGATCGTGAGCCCTGTGGCCTGTCGGCTGCGGTTACCGCACCATCTCAAGGTACACCCGGTCTTTCATGTTTCTCTCCTCAAATCCGTCTCTCCCAATACGTTTCATGGTCGTGTCGTGCCTCCTCCTCCGCCTGTGATGGTCGACGGCGAGGAGCAGTTCGTGGTTGAGGACATTATTGACTCCCGGCTCCATCGTCGTCGGCTTCAGTATCTGGTACGTTGGCAGGGGTACGCCCCCGAGGACGATTCCTGGGAACCGGTGGGTAACATTCGAGCTCCCCGGAAGATCGCTCAGTTTCATCGACGGTACCCGGACAAGCCAGGCCCTGACCCGTCCTGAGGCCGTTTCTGGGGGGGGGAGTAATGTCAGGTTTCCGGGTTTTCCAGTTCTCTTTTTTGCATGAGCTTGCCCTCGGTTAACATGGAGTTTTATGTTCTGTTGCCCTACTTCCTGTCCAGCTGCTTAAAAGGCCGCCTCTAAGCCTAGTCCAGTGCCTGAGTATACGGCTTGCTGTGTGCTCCTGCTTTGCTGCTGCTGCTACTTCTTGATTACCTTTGGATCCTCCTGAAAGTCTACCGACCGACTCTGGACCATACCCAGTTTCTTCAAGCTGTGCCCGGACTCCGTCTGCCGTCTTTGGTCAGCACGTCTGCCCGGTTTCTTCCGGCTCATAACCATTCTGGACTTTCATCCCGTACGGACACTTCTGGACTTTACCGCTTGCCCCTTGTGTCCCGGCTGCGGCGCATTTAGGCCTTCCGGGGTTGATTGCCGGACAGTCCCTGTATAGGGGTTCGCTCTGGTGGTCTCCCTGGGGGAGTCCGGTGCGTGGCCCCGGGAATCCCCTTCGCTCCGTTTCAGAAAGGTATTTTCATGTGTTTGTTATACTGTGTATTTCCGTTGTGTATCTACCGTGGTTACATATCATAAACATCTTGTACCACAAACTCGTCTCTGGCTGTCATTGCCCTAACGCTATCGAAATCCTCAAAACATACAATAGTATTACAATGACATAACAGCAGACAAGAGTAGCCGGATGAATTCTGAAGTGTACCGGGATATACTTTCAGCCCAGATTCAGCCAAATGCCGCAAAGTTGATCGGACGGCGCATCATAGTACAGATGGACAATTACCCCAAGCATACAGCCAAAGCTACCGAGGAGTTCATGAGTGCAAAAAAATGGAACATTCTGCAATGGCCAAGTCAATCACAAGATCTTAACCCAATTGAGCATGCATTTCACTTGCTCAAATCCAGACTTAAGACGGAAAGACCCGCAAACAAGCAAGACCTGAAGGCTGCGGCTGTAAAGGCCTGGCAAAGCATTCAGAAGGAGGAAACCCAGCGTTTGGTGATGTCCATGGGTTCCAGACTTAAGGCAGTGATTGCCTCCAAAGGATTTGCAACAAAATATTGAAAATAAAAATATTTTGTTTGGGTTTGGTTTATTTGTCCAATTACTTTTGACCTCCTAAAATGTGGAGTGTTTGTAAAGAAATGTGTACAATTCCTACAATTTCTATCAGATATTTTTGTTCAAACCTTCAAATTAAACGTTACAATCTGCACTTGAATTCTGTTGTAGAGGTTTCATTTCAAATCCAATGTGGTGGCATGCAGAGCCCAACTCGCGAAAATTGTGTCACTGTCCAAATATTTCTGGACCTAACTGTACAGTTAGGTCCAGAAATATTTGGACAGTGACAATATTTTCGCGAGTTGGGCTCTGCATGCCACCACATTGGATTTGAAATCAAACCTCTACAACAGAATCAAAACCACACACCTGTAATCAACCCCAGACCTTTTAACTACTTCATTGATTACAGGTTAATGAGGGAGACGCCTTCAGAGTTAATTGCAGCCCTTAGAGTCCCTTGTCCAATTACTTTTGGTCCCTTGAAAAAGAGGAGGCTATGCATTACAGAGCTATGATTCCTAAACCCTTTCTCCAATTTGGATGTGAAAACTCTCATATTGCAGCTAGGAGTGTGCACTTTCAGCCCATATTATATATATAATTGTATTTCTGAACATGTTTTTGTAAACAGCTAAAATAACAAAACTTGTGTCACTGTCCAAATATTTCTGGACCTAACATATATATATATATATATATATATATATATAAATATATATTCCCCTGATGAAGCCCCAGATGAAGCCAGGCATGGTGAAATATGTTGGGAAGGCTGGGAGTTGTCAGGGTTTAAAAGTCATATTAGGAAGAGCTAATCAATAGGGATGTTATAGGAGACATATGTCCGTGGCCTGTTAGTCCTTATGAGATAATAATGGTACTTGAACAATGTCTCACTACCTGCAGTGGTTTTAATTGTTAGGCATTTAATGATAAGGATAATAAACGTTAAGTTTTCTGTGCGCGCTAGGAAAATGTATTTCTTAAGTAAAATCCGCACCCTTTGGCAGAATTCACCACCCGCAGCAAAAAACGCACCAAATCTGCATGCGGTCTTACTGCAGTTTGGTGAGATTTGTGTGCATTTTTTCCATGGGTTAGTCCCTGCGGCTTTTAACCATTATCAATGGCAAAACCACAGGTACCTGCAAAAAAAAGTGACATGCTACTTCTTTTTGCTGCAGAAATACTGCAGCAAAACCTGTAGGGAAAAAAAACGCAGTGTGCGCACAGCATTTTGGATTTCCCATAGATTTTGCTGGGGAAGGACTGCAGAAAGGTTATGAACAATACTACATCTTTTCTGCAGCAAAAAAATCGCGGCAAATCCACTGCAAAAAAACGCAGTGTGCGCACAGGGCCTTAATACATTTTCAGTTAAGGTGCCACTAGTTGCCCAAGGCAAATTGTGTATTTAGAAACTGTGACTGTGGCACCCCCTGATGATGTCTTGTATTGGGGGTAATGCAGAAGACACCCGCAAGCCAGTTTTTTTTTATTTATTTTTAGATTGATCTTCTTAGCATATATAATTATAATAGACACATTATTTTAGCTGCTAGTAACCTTGTTTATGAGTAGAACACTTTATTTACAACATAATGAGCCATTCTACTTGTACCTTTCTGATATAATCACTGCCATTGCATAACCTGGCTGTTATAAAACCGCTATTTGTCGTACATTAGCGTGTGAAGGCTTTTGTAGAATTATAATTTATGCAATAAAACTTTCAGTCGACAAAAAAAAATGAACGATGTCCTGAATCTAGAGTTCAAACATAGGTCAGAAACTAAAGACGCAAAGTAACGAAAAACAGAAAGTTCAGCAGCGTCTTGTGTAAATCACTGCTAGCACATAAAGCCGAAGACAAAAAGTACATATTTTGTGTTTTAACAACTCAGACCCCTTAAAAGCATTGGAAAGATGTTGTGCTTTTTTCCTCCCAAGGGACGGCGCTGACCTTTCCTATCTCAAGTCTAATCCCATTAGGCCTTAGCACTTTTAGAAATTGTAATATCCTAGAAATACACTGACCGGTGTATTAATTGGGAGAGAAATAAACAAGTGTAACACAATGTTGCACGACGAATATGCCCAGGTGGACCCTCTCTAATTGCTAGATTTCTTTGTCGGAACCAGCCAGCACAATAGAACATTTTTCATTGTCAAGTAACTAGTAAAGGTTGCCTAACAGAGTGATTGTACATTCCAAAAAACTGTGTCTCCAAAGCGTGGCAATCCCTAGTGTCTGCAATGTTACTCCGCGCCTCAACTTCACTGGAGTTTACTAAATATCTCGCTATGTGTTGTGCAAATCCACTCGGATAAAAGGATTTTCGTCTTTGCACCAAAGGAAGGTTGGCTTGTTTTAAAACATCTCACAATCTATTGTAGCTTTGTTAAACTAAGCATTTCAAGCAAGACTTGTAAGAATTCACAGGACATATATATACTCAACCTAATAAGGCCGTATATGTGCAGCCTGGACTTTTTTTGCTAATTTAAGTGAGGAAAAAAAAAACAAAACACAATAGCTGGAAAAAGCAAGATAATAAAAAGCTGCATCTCTTCACAGTTTATAATCTGTCAGTCTGTAATTGGTATTGTCTAAGAAATATAAAGTTTGTTAGGAGCAAAAATAAATAAAATATATATGGATACTTAAAAAGAGGAAAAAAATACAATAAAACTCTCGCAATTACAGTTGCTCCATTAAACCATGGCTTTATTGTGCTGATAAACAGTATTTTATTTGTTTGCGGGTTTAATTAGTTCTTTTTTTAAACTTCGAAGAAAACTTGTTTAAAAAGTCAGCGCTCGTAACACAATCCATATACACATCCTACAGGCAGCAACATTTATACCAATATCAGACCATACATCAATATCACATACTCTTTATGGGCAGTGAATAATGGAAAGCTTAATAACATTATAAGGCACATGGAAAAAACATATTAATCCCTCTACTCCAGGGCGATTTTCCGGTTTTCGATTTATTCTCCGATTCTTCCGAGAGAAATAACCTTTTTTTTATTTTTCTATCAATATTTCCATTTGAGGGTTTTTTTTCCAGGAAAAGTTGAACTTTTGAATGAAACCATTAGTTTTACCATATACAGTTTGTGAGTGGTTGCCCCATCAGTGTTTAGCAGCTGTTGCCCCCATCTTTATTAAGGGGTTTTGCTGCATCCTGTCAGTGCATTAGATTCTGTGGCCTGGGCAGGTAAAAACTGTTGCCCTCTTGTTGCTGGAAATAATTGTTGATTTTTTGGTGAAAATTATATTCCTCTTTTTGTTGCTTTTTATATCAGTATAGGGACTCGCAAGACATGATGACCCTTGATGTTTGGTTTGCAAGCTTGTGTATTTTGGTCAAAATATTAACCAATACCTCATATATATTTTATATATATTTTTCTGGACATTATTTTTTTATACAGGATGCAGCCACGTCCTTTAATGTAGACCCTGTAAACTAGGGTCTCTGTTTCTGTGGAGTGAACTTACATAGTTGCTGTGAATAATTGTTGATTTTTGGGGGAAATTAGATTCTTCTTTTTGTATCATTTCAGAACTCCCTAGCACTTTGTTTCCATCCATTTCTGGGTGCTTCTTGCCCTTCTGGAAAACCCATGACGTAGGACGCAAACCCAGCTTTCTGACACTGGGCACTACATTGTACACCAAAATCCTTTGGTAATCTTCAGATCCAATGATAACTTGCACACAGTCAAGGCACCCAGCCAGAGGGAGCAAAACAACTCCAAAACATCATTGAACTTCCACTATATTTGTCTGTAGGTACTGTGTTCTTTTCTTTGTAGGCCTCATTCCACTTTTGGTAAGCAGTATAATGATGTGCAACACCAAAATGCTCATCTGCATACAAGACACTTTCCCAGAGGGATTTTGACTTACTCGTGTACATTTTGGCAAACTGCAGTGTAGCTTTTTCAGGTCTCTGTGTCAGTAAAGGGGTCCTCCTGGGTCTCCAGACATAGAGTTTCATTTAATTCAAATATGGACAGATAGTTTGCACTGACACTGATGCACCCTGAGCCTGCAGGACAGCTTGAATGCTTTGGAACTCAATTGTGGTTGAACATCCACCATCTGGACTATCCTACATAGCAAACTTTCATTTATTTTTATATGCTGTCCATATACAGGGAGATTAGCTAGAGTGGCATGAGTTGTAAAATGTATGAATATGTTGTGAACCATGGAAAAATAAACATCAAGATCTCTGGAGATAGACTTATTAACCTTGCGATTGATGATATTTTTCAACAATTTTGGTTCTCAAGTCCTGAGACAGTTCTTTTCTCCACTTTCTGTTGTCCATGCTTTGTGGGTCACAAACAATGCACATATTGAGTCAACTTCTCCCCTTTTTATTTGATTTCAGACGTGAAATATATTGCCCACACCTGTTCCTTGTTACAGGTGAACTTGAATGAGCATCACATGCTTGAAACAAAGCTTTTTACTCACAGTTTTGGAAAGCTGCCAGCAATTTTGTCTGGCCCATTTTTAGGGTTGTGTGTGAAATTAGGTCCAATTTTCCTTTTTTCTCAGTTTTTTTTTTGTAATGTTGTTTCAAGACACACAAATGAAAAAAAACATGTATAACAATACGTATAATTGCAATAATTTTCTGGGAGAAATGCTTCATTTTCTGGAATAAATTAAAGGATGCCAACACTTTTGGCCATGACTGGGTGTATATATACACTCAACTGGCCTTAAAAGTGGTGGCTGGACTTTATATTGGGAAAACCTGGTGACAGGTTTCCTTTAATGCTTTAATACAGTGGTTTCCATATCTATAGCTTATTATACTCCTTGGGTACTCTAAGAAGCCTACAAATCCTGAAATAATGGTCAGGTTCTAGCGCTTTCAAAGACTTTTAAGAACAGAGGTAGATTCTGCCACCCAGCTACCGTATATAAAGAGCGGCAACCAATAGCGCAGAGAAAAACTAATGAAAGGAACACAGCCCATCTAGCTCAGGCTCAGTGGAGGTGCCAGAGCTCATCTCCTCTCAAAATCATATTTTAGAGATATGGAAGTTAAAAGAAAAAACACTAAACCCAGGAAAACTGTACAAAACGGGAAAAAAGGGGATTGTGCCCTATCTAGCATAAAATATAAAAAAGTGGCAGAGGAATAGTAATGATATAGAAAAATTCTTAGGCTTTTCTGAATGTTCAATGGTCTTCAAAGCCTGAAATTGTAAACTAAAGCAGTGTTAAATATCACAAAGATTTATTATCTAAAGACTGAATGCATAAATTGCTTTACTCGAGCATGTAGTGAAACCGTCTCAGCCTTTTCTTTTTTTTTTTCTAAACATCTTGCAAATAATTAATCCTCCAATGTAAATTTAATAATTTCCCACATCTTTGGAAAATAAACAAGAAAGTAATGGGAAAAAAAAAATCATATTAAATAGATCCAAGCATTTTGCACCTTTATTGTGTCGAAGGGATTATATGAGGTTTTTTTTATATTTTATCTCTATTTAATGATAATTTTGTTTGTTTTCCGTGGTATCGTGGGATATATTTTCCTACTAACTGTTCAGCTATACAAAGCACAGAGAAATAGTTTCCATTAAAAAGCTACAAAGTAGCAGCATATCTCCCGGGAATACAAATGACAGCCAATAACCGCCAGAAAACTATTCAATGTAAAATGTAGAGGGCGAAACGTCAGAAGCTTCAAAAGCGTCATGTGAAAGTCATGTCAGCCCCCCCCACCCTTCTTTTCAAGGTTTGCAATGTTCATGATGTGATATATGATAAGCAGCTTGCAGCTTGTGATAAACAGCGCTGATAAGTGAATTTATTAAAAATTAGAAAAAGAAAAAAAAACCTGAAAGGAGGAACGCATCAAAGCAATCAAGACCAAAAAGTTATTGTGTCGAGAGAGTAGCAGCAGCAAACCTCGAGTATACAGACGGCTGGAAAGAGGAGATAAAGAATATGGTAGGGTAATTTATCTCTCCTTATTCCCCAGGTACTGCTCCCTGATGAGGATTTTTATTGTTCGCAAAGATTACCAACACTGCAGGCACGGATCATGTCTTTTAGGACGCTTTTAGTTTAGAAATCTGGGATAAAAATAGAAAATAATATGCAAAGAGCGGATGCATTGGCCATTTTTAATGAGTCACTCTAATAGTTAAGAATACAAGTAATAGAATTGTTTTTAATCTGAAGAGGACGTAGGAATCTGCCTGATTACACATTTTGTATTCCGTTTTGTGAGGAGCAGCTCAATGTTTGCTATGCAAATGAAGCCAAAATTGGATTTCAAAACAAATTCTCCCAACTGCTGAACATGCTTATTATATTTATTAAAAATATTAATACTGTGCTTTACACAAACATGATTCAAGGTGTTCAAGACTGAAGGAAAGCGGCAAGGAGGGGGAGAAGAACAATGCTATTACCGTTAGTTTAGGAGAAAACCATGACAAAAGCGTGATGTTATCAGCATTCGATTTGTGATCGGCCATATCCAACAAATGTAAATAAACTCGCTCAGAATCATAGAGCAACTGTCACAAGGTAAATGTGTACACTCCAACCTTATGTGCCTATTTGTCCCAATCCCCAAAAATTAGGGGGCTACTGGCTTTTTTTGGCAAGTCTTTTCATTTATACTAACCACAAGTGTAAAGAGCTGAAAATATTCCATTTATATTTTGTAACAAACAGTTCTCTAAAGGCCCCGTCACACACAGAGATAATTCTTTGGCAGATCTGTGGTTGCAGTGAAATCATGGACATATTGTTCCATTTGTACACAGCCACAAACCTGGCACTGATTGTCCACAATTTCACTGCAACCACAGATCTGCCACAGATTTATCTCTGTGTGTGACAAGGCCTTTAGACAATCTAAGCCAGAGGTTCCCAAGCTTTTATAAGGAAGTAAAGGACTGAGCTACAATCAATATTAATCCCTTCACACCCAAGGCTGTTTTCACCTTCCTGACCAGGCCAATTTTTTCAATTCTGACCAGTGTCACTTTATGAGGTAATAACTCTGAAATGCTTCAACGGATTCCAATGATTCTGAGATTCGTTTTTCGTGACTAGGGATGAGCAAACCTTTAATGTAAAGTTCAGCGCTCATACCGGACGCCTAGTGTCTGGTGCAAAACACCGAACAAGGACTTCCTACCGGAGGTCTGTATTACTGTTTGGATTTGGCAGCCATATAAACCTTATTCAGAGGCTGCAACACAACCAATCCTCAAACTTTCAAGCTGTGGGCACTTAAATCCCAGCTATGACATGTAGGCGCAACATGTGACCAGGTGCAGTGAACGTGCAGTGAACAGTGCCCTAATACCAGCTGGTTTAAACAACTCTAACACAGCCTAGTGAAAACAGCTCTAATACTGCCTGGTGCAAACAGCTCTATTAGCGCCTGGTGCACATAGCTCTAATACCGCCTGGTGCAAACAACTTTAACATAGCTTGGTGCAATACTGCTCTAATACTGCCTGGTGCAAACAGCTCAATTTGCGCCTTGTGCAAACAGATCTAATACAACCTACTGCAAACAGCTCTAAGGGCAAGTTCACACAGTGCGTTTTTCACGGCGTCTTTGCGCAGTTTTCGGGTGCGTTTTTGCTCAGAAAACTGCATGACTTTGCTTCCCCAACAAAGTCTATGAGTTTTCATTTTTGCTGTCTGCACACAGCGTTTTTTTTCAGCTGCGTTTTTGTGGTGCCACAAAAACGCAGCATGTCAATTATTCCCGCGTTTTTCACTGCGCTTTTCATCCATTGAGTGCAATGGGATGTTGAAAGACGCATTGAGAAACGCAAATAGGTGCGTTTTGGTGCGTTTCTAAGACCAAAAACGCAGCTATAAACGCAGGAAATGGGTAGCAAAGTGACATGTACAGGAAGAGGATTCCTTCTGTCAGTAAACACAGAAGCGTGAATCCTCCTGGTACCGTCACCGCTGCGTCCACCTCCAATCCTGTGCATGTATTCTGCCGTGCGGCGCCATGTCTGGGCGGGAGGTGGAGGCAGCTGCGAAATCAAAAGTGAACAGTAGAAAAAAAAAAAGTCATACTCACATGTCTGCAGACTCCCGGTGCCATGCCCGCTTCCAGATCCTCCTCCCGGTACCGCCGCTCTGGGTGTGTGCAGTCTCCCCGGGTACGTATGCCTGCAGGATGCAGGACCTGGCGATGGATCACCTGATGCAGTCACCTGACGCGTCAGCTGATCGTAAGTCTCGGGCTGACGCCAGCGGCCGGCCGGTTTAACCTTACAGCAGATGCGTCAGGAGACTTCATCCCTGATTACCGGCAGCTGCTGCAGCGATCGGACGGGATCAGACTCGCTCTAGGAGCTGCCGGTAATCAGCACAAGTGAGTATTTTTTTTTTTTTTTGCACCGATGCATCTGCTGATTGTATAAACGGCTTTTATACAATCAGCTGATGTGTGATGTGATTCAGGCACTTGATCCTGACACATCATCTGATCGCTTTGCCTTCCAGCAAACCGATCAGATGATATTGGATCCGGATTGGACGGCGCGGGACCCTTCACCCAGGATTACTGCGGAGGGGGGTTCTTTATTTCAATAAAGATGGAGTCACTAATTGTGTTGTGTTTTATTTCTAATAAAAATATTTTTCTGTGTGTTGTGTTTTTTTTATCTTTACTAGAAATTCATGGTGGCCATGTCTAATATTGGCGTGACACCATGAATTTTGGGCTTAGGGCCAGCTGATAATATACAGCTAGCCCTAACCCCATTATTACCCAGTGAGCCACCCGGCATCAGGGCAGCTGGAGAGTTGGATACAGCGCCAGAAGATGGCGCTTCTATGAAAGCGCCATTTTCTGGGGTGGCTGCGGACTGCAATTCGCAGCGGGGGTGCCCAGAAAGCATGGGCACCCTGCACTGTGGATTCCAATCCCCAGCTGCCTAGTTGTACCCGGCTGGACACAAAAATTAGGCGAAGCTCACGTCATTATTTTTTTTTTTAATTATTTCATGAAATTCATGAAATAATTTAAAAAAAAAAGGGCTTCTCTATATTTTTGGTTCCCAGCCGGGTACAAATAGGCAGCTGGGGGTTGGGGGCAGCCCGTACCTGCTTGCTGTACCCTGCTAGCATACAAAAATATGGCGAAGCCCACGTCAGTTTTTTTGTTTGGGGGGGCAAATAAATCCTGCTTACAGTCCTGGAAGGAGGATGCTGAGCCTTGTAGTTCGACAGCTGCTGTCTGCTCTCCTGCATACACTATTGGATGGAGGATGCTGAGCCTTGTAGTTCGACAGCTGCTGTCTGCTCTCCTGCATACACTATTGGATGGAGGATGCTGAGCCTTGTAGTTCGACAGCTGCTGTCTGCTCTCCTGCATACACTATTGGATGGAGGATGCTGAGCCTTGTAGGTCTGCTCCCCCTGACTCTCCCTCCAGCATACAGTCCTGGATGGAGCATGCTGAGCCTTGTATTTCTGCAGCTGCTGTCTGCTCTCCGGCATACACTATTGGATGGAGTATGCTGAGCCTTGTAGTTCTGCAGCTGTCTGCTCTCCTGCATACACTAGTGGAGAATGAAGAACATATTGAAGAAGGAAATGACATCAGACCTTTTTGACATCAGCAAAACGCAGCAAAAAATGCACCAAATGCGGCAAAAACCCGTGCGTTTTTGGCCGCGTTTTTTTTGACGCGGGTGCGTTTTTGTGCGTTTTTTTGCCGCAAAAAACGCACAAAAACGCAGTGTGTGAACCTAGCCTAATACCGCCTGGTGCAATCAGCTCTACTGCCGCCTGGTGCAAACAGCTCTAGTGCCGCCTGGTGCAAACAGCTCTAATACCGCCTCTTTCCCTGACTGCCTCTTTCCCTGTCCGCCTGTCTCTTTCCCTGTCCGCCTGTCTCTTTCCCTGTCCGCCTGTCTCTTTCCCTGTCCGCCTGTCTCTTTCCCTGTCCGCCTGTCTCTTTCCCTGTCCGCCTGTCTCTTTCCCTGTCCGCCTGTCTCTTTCCCTGTCCGCCTGTCTCTTTCCCTGTCTGCCTGTCTCTTTCCCTGGCCGTCTCTTTCCCTGTCTGCCTCTATCCGTCCCTCCACAGAATTTGTATTACCTCACACATAAGCTTCTTATACTAAGAATGTTCCTATAGCAACCAGAGTTGCTATTAATGACCTGTAGTTCCCAGCTCCATTGACTTTAATAGAGGCAGGTTTTTTGGAGAGTAATTGTAAAGCGTGGGGTTAAATTTTCCCGTCAAAACATAGTCTATGATGTTCCCCGAGTTACATGGAGTGTCTTTGCAAAATTTTGTGATTGTAAATGTGACGGTGCGAATTCCTTTAACGGACATACACACACACACACACACACACTCTGCTTTATATATTAGATATACTTAGAAAGAGTGCCATTGCTGTAAAGGGAATTAAAAAGGAAAAAGCACAATTGGGCAAAAGAGCAGAAAAATTGGATCACAGTGAAAAATATTGCCTGGTCTGATGAATCCAGATGTTTGTTGCACCATGCTGATGGGAGGATTAGAATTTGGCAAATGCTTCCCGTCAGATTCGACAATTCATGCTGGTGGAGTAATCGTAAAGAGAATGTTTTCTTGGCACACAATTGGTCATCTGATAACGGTAAATGGATGTTTGTAAAGTACGGCCCAGTATTGTGACCAACTGAGTTCATTACTTCAAGGCAACAGTTTGTACTATGATAGGACATATTCAACAAGAAATACACAATGCCACAAGGTTTGTATAGTCATGGATCAGTTCCACGAATGTAACAGCAAATTCTCCTTGCTTAGATCTTAATCCAGGGGTCACCAATCTGTGGCTCGGGAGCCACATGTGGCTCACATGCCTGATATGTGGCTTACAGATGTCTGCCAGCTTTGCATTAGCAACAGTTCTAACAACAGCTATAAAAAGCAGGTCTCCAGATGGTGACTTTTGCGAGTAGCCCCACACAGAAGTGCAGATAAAGATGCCCATATACTGGCTTTGAGGATTTAGAGATAAATTAAGTAAGTAATCAGTAGATAGAATACTAACATTCGGAGGAAGTGCTTAAAGCTGAATATGATAGTGTGGTGGGAGTACTGGATGCAAGAATACCAAATCAGGTTAAGTTGGGAGCCCATATATGTAGGTATACTGCTTCAGTGTAATTTCTATGGGAACGCTTTGATTGTCATTCTTCAGGTAACAAGGTCTTTGGATGTTGCTATGTTGAAGGAGATGGAAGGGTGTCACAACTCTAAGCTGAGGGAGGTCTGGATGTGGCTCACGGCCTTCTCGCAGAGCCAAATATTGCTATTCAGGTAAGGAAAAGATGGGGATCCCTACTATAGAGCATTTCTGATACAAGAGCCTGTTCAGAGCATGTAAGAAGATATGCTGTCTTCAAAGGCCAGGATTCATGAAGAACAATTTCCACCACTAGTGTAATCTATGCCATGACGCACCTTGCGTTCTATTCCGCAGCGTGTAAGTCACTGCATGTGCGTCTCAGAACGCAGCCGAAAAGCTGCGTTCTGAGACGCATTGTTACTGCAGAATTCCTGCTTGCTCTGCCATAGACAGAGTGGGAAAAGCATCCAGAATGCACATTTTTTGACAGTGCGGTCCCACTCTGCTCTGCTGCATCCCCATAAACTTGCAGCAGAGCCGAGTGGGACCACACTGTCAAAAGGAGCATGGCTGGCTACGAGACAGAGCTGCGCGATCAGAATGAACTTGGATGAACTTCACCTGACTTCATTGTAATCGCGCGGCTCTGTGCGTGTGCCGCAGCTTGATTTGCGATCAGAGGTGAAGGACTCACCGATGACCGCAAATCTCTGAAGTGAGCCGCGTGATCAGCAGTGCCTTCACTCAGGTTACCTGAGTGACATCTCCGCTGACAGTGCGACTCACTTCAGTTTCTGCGTGAAGCTGACAGGAGAGGCGGTGTTCTACGGCCGCTCCTCTCAGCTTCATGTAGCATAGCTGGATGCTTCGTGGGACCTCGTGAGGATTACGCCAGACCTGGAGGGGTGTTTGGGAATTTTAATAAAGTGGTGAAAGAGGGTGATTTTTTTGTCTTATTTCAAATAAAGGATTTTTTTGGGTGTATGTGTTTATTTATCTTCACTTACAGATTAATCATTGGGGGTGTCTCAGACGCCTGCAATGATTAACGTAGGACTTAGTGACAGCTATGGGCTGCCATTAACTCCTTATTACCCAGACTGTCACCGCACCAGGGCAATTCTGGATGAGCTGGCTAGAGTGCCAGGACTGTCGCATCTAATCGATGCAATTCCGGGCGGCTGCTGGCTGATATTTTTAGGCTGGGGGGCTCCCCATAACGTGGGGTTCCCTATCCTGAGAATACCAGCCTTCAGCTGTGTGGCTTTACCTTGGCTGGTACCAAAATTGGGGGGGGACCGCACGCCGCTTTTTTTTAATAAATTTATTTTACCGCACTACATAGACCCGCCCACCGGCGGCTGTGATTGGTTGCAGTGAGACAGCTGTCACTCAACATGGGGGCGCGTCTGAATGCAACCAATCATAGGCGCCGGTGGGCGGGGGAAGCAGTGAATACGAGATGGAATAATGAGCGGCTGGCATTTTCAAAAGCTGGAGCAGCCGCCGCAGTGTGATAGCCGTGCAGCGCCGCACCGGTGATCTGTGAGTATGAGAGAGGGTGGGAGAGGGATAGACCGACAGAGAGAGAGAGGGACCGACCGACAGGGAGACAGAGAGACGGACAAACAGACAGAGAGAGAGACCGACATTGACAGAGAGAGAGAGTGTGGGTGGAAAATGCAACCAAAATGCACAAAAGAAGTGACATGTTGCTTTTTAGTACGCAAAGTCTTGGCAGCAGCCGAAACGCTGCGTTCTAAAATGCAACGTGCGGATGGAATTTGCACAATCTTCATAGATTGTGCTGGGGACGCAGGACGCATGCTTTTACGCTGCGGTGCTGAACGTAGCGTAAAAGCATGATAACACGCAACGTGCGCACATAGCCTTAGATGGGTTTCCCCATTAAAGTAGTTATTCTTAGTACACAATAGAAAGTGTCAAAGACACAGCTGATTTATAGAATATGTAATCATGTGCAAGATCCAGCCATCAAAGACTGGAAATTAACTGATAAAACGCCTGTTTTAATTGATGTGAAGACACCCTTTGGCTGTCCAGCAGCACCGTTCTGCAATACAGTATGGTACAATAGTTCATCTTTGCATAGAGCGCAACTATTTGGGAACCTCAGTGAAAAAGGGCTCCATTTAATTTTTGGGGCAACCTGTGAGTACCGCACAAGACCCTGAAGACGTTCCTGATCTTTATGCAACAATATCTGATTTTGAGGTGCAAACATTAGATTTTTTATGAGTTCTAGTCCCAAGTCACAATGGATGTCCTAAAACACATTAGTATTTTACTTTGAAGGGCTGAGAGCCTGATAACGCTCTCCTAAGAATAACAGGACACTACTGTTATACTGTATCTTAGCTGCTATTAACAAAATGCTACAAATACCGTATTAATAAAATGAGGCAGGAATATGCTTGATAAAAGTAGCATATTAACAAAAAAAGACATTTTTAAATTCCAGCTTGAAAGTGTGGAATGGCTCAGGGAATTGTAAAAAAATATTAAATTTACAGTAGCTGAACAGCGGCCATGAAATATACAGAGGCTACAAAATGTGCCTCCATAGGAAGCCATAAAAAATATTTTAAATTGGATTTTATTATCTTAGGTGACAAAGCTATTTCAGGCGTTCATATCAGCCTTCTTTTATTATACTATCCTGGTTACAGCTGCTTTCTACTATTTTTTGTAAAACAAGTAGCTGGCAAAGATTTGCATTGGGGACTTACTGTCAAACCAGCAGAAAATTAAAAGAGTCAACACAAGCAGCCCCTGAGTTCAATTTCTTTGCCACCAGCCGGGCCTTTGAGAAGTTAAGAGTTTGTGATCAATTCCTTTACATTTCTTTTTCAATGAAGCGTACAATCTGACAGTCCCAAGCATACAGCGCTACTAGCTTTGCTCGAGGCTCTCTTAGTCCACACGGCAGGGAAACTGAGAACTACAGCGTGACCCCATTGTGTTGATGAAAAAGCGAGAAAAAAAGACTGCAGGTGGCATGTAGCTAAACTGACTGTGAACTGGTCCAACACAAGATAATACAGGATTTGAATCTAGAATACAGGACAAGTCAGTGGTCACTGGTATACATGCTTTAAGTACAATGCCTTTACAGGGAACCTGTCAGGTCCCACATGCGTTCTGACCTACAAGCAGGGTGATGTGTGGCCTAGAAACCCCTTCCTATCCATGCCTGTGTTGTAATATTGTGCAATATGAATGTATTAAAAAAAAAAAGTTTTATTACGTACATGTTCCCTATGTAAATAAGCAGAGGGTCTAGTCCCCTGGGTATCGTGTCGCATCGCCCCGTGGGTATTTGCATGGTTTCCGTGGTATCACGCCCCTATGGGCGTGATACCATGGATTTACATGAGCGACGGCACCGTCAGCTCCTTGAGATCCTGCGCATGCACACTTACCATTCCCGCAGCCTTGTTATCCAGGTGCTTGTTTGTCGGCTTCAGAAGCACTCTGCGCATGGCCGGAACCGGAGGAGCCTTCTGAGCATGTGCAGTGTGCGTCTGAAGACGAGGAGCAAGCACCCGGATAACAAGGCTGCGGGAATGGCAAGCGCACAGGATCTCGAGGAGCTGACGGTGATGTCGCTCATGTGAATCCATGGTATCACGCCCACAGGGTCGTGATACTACGGAAAGCATGCAAATGCCCAAGGGGCGATGCAACGCCCAGAGAGCTAAAGCCTCTGATCATTTACATAGGGATCATGTAAGTAATAAAATGGTTTTTTTTTTTATAAATTGTTATTACACAATATTACAACACAGGGATGGGTAGGAAGGGGTTTCTAGGCCACACACCCTGCTTGTAGGTCAGAACGCATATGAGACTTGACAGGGTCCCTTTAAAAGAAATCCGTCACCAGAAATATGATTCCCAATCTGTAGGCAGCACAAAATAGGGACAGAGACCACCTTTGTGTAACGTTCTAAGCTCCTTGCTATAATTTTGCTTATATAGCTATTTTATTTTCTAGCCCTCTCAATGCTGAGCTACCCATACTATGCAAATGCAGAAAGCTGCCAGATTAGAAGTGGAGCGAAGATAGCTGGAGCTCATGAATATTGAACACTACATAACAGGAGATTATCATTGCGAGAAACAGCAGAGCTGCACCAGATACAGCAGAGTTATAGGTAAACTACAGCAAGAAGCTCAAGAAGTGACCCAATCTTTTCAGGTAGATTCTGCCTGGAACCAGCCTAAAAAGATACAAAAAAAAAACGTGAAAAGAATAAAAATATGCACAGTAATATTAAAATGATTTCATGTGCATGTGTCTATTATAATGTTTTTAACCTTTTCAGGCTTCAGAAGCCAAGAAACGACCATATGATTTGTTACACAAGTGAGTGTGGATCACTGTGCAACGGACAGGGCTTACCCTGGAGGGACCAAATGCCAAGCAAGTCTTTACCTGAGTCCCTGATGGTGAGGATGGGCTGGGCTGCAAGTAGACATCAGGTACCATTCCAGGAAAGTCATTGGTGCTGCAGCAGCTGACCCAAGGGTCTGGGACGCAGATACGGTGGGGAAGCAGGACGGAGTGGGTAGTGGAGGCTGACTGGACAGAGTATGTTCAGAAGACAGGTTAGACGGGCAGATACAGAAGGTAGACAGGATAGGTTCAAAAACAGGAACAGACAGGCTGGCCAAGTACAGGAACAGACAGGATGGCCTGTCACAGGAGACAGGATGGGTACTGGTATTGGAACAGGCAGGACAGAATCAAGCAAATAGAAGACTAGTGTTTTCATGAGATTAAACTCATTAGAAATCTAATTGTTCTGGCACTTCCATACAGGGAAAGGTGCCTTAAATACATAGTGCTTCCCAGCTATAGGCTGGGGAACACTTACTGAGTGTGCATGCCACCCCTCTAAGAGGCGGGTAGACCGTGCTTGCACCCTAAGGACATTTGCAGGAGACCTGCACAACATGTGCAGGCCCTGGAGCATGGGGTCCAGAGACGGAACAGGGTAGCGAGCAGGCCAGCAGTGGAGGGGAGTATGTCGGCATCTCTGCAGATGAGAGGACGCGGAACAGTGCAGAGATGCCAGCATTACATCATTCTTCACACAACTTCTGCTTGGAAACAGCCACTTATTTTATATGTAAACTTCTAACAAAAATAAACATGCAAGCAGCAAGACGCTACAAAAATGACTATAAAGATGACAAAGAAGACGCTTCACAGTAAACACCAGAAGCATTTTTTTCTAACGCATCTTCATCTTCAAACTCTAGGTGGTTACGCTGGCATCTATAAGATGCTATGTGCAAATACCCTTAGAATCTTGATCTCCTCCCTAATTAATGCTGTCTACAGATGGGGCGGCTTAGAGCTGCTGACTGTTTCTATTCAAAAAGTGAATCCCCATACAAGTTACATCATCATCCACTATTAGTTTGCCTGCATGTTTGAGGGGACATATATTACATATATGCTACATTTATTAAGGTCACTGCCTCAAAGTGAATTTTTAAGCAATCATGACACAACACTTTCTTTGCAGGGCTCCTTTTTAAAAGCCATAGCAGAGATTTCCTTTCTCAGAACATTACAGGTTCTGGAGAAGACAGAGCAACCATAACGGTTAGTCACTGACTTGATGTGAAATATACAAACCTTATTTTATTAAATATAACTGGTCTGAATATCCCACAGTCATATTTGTGCTAGTTGGTCTAAGTTCTAAAAAAAAAATTTTATTGAAAAAAACTGTTAATTAAAGGGATTCTACTTTTGGGTGCTCCACGACAATAAACAGGCAGGTCTCCTAGAAATAAGTTTGATGTA